>NC_060287.1:10383208-10688985 GCF_021613505.1 Equus quagga | reverse complement strand
TTATTTGAATTACAAACTGGCAGCATATCAGAAGAAAGAGTATTAATTTATGAGAAGTTGGAGCCAATTTAAGTAATTTGAAATTTCCAAGTAAATCACATAGTGTGTCAAATGAATCAAGAGCAATTAATTTCTTAGATTTTTTTTAGGAACCAATCGAAGTGCTCAAAATCCCAATGGAAAGATGTTTAGACCCTAAGGGAACGTCTTAATTGGTGACGGTTAGTAGCTGTAATTAATTGTGAAATTTATCTTAATCTACTGACCAAGACACCCCGAAAGCTAAAACAGGTAAATTAATAGCCTTACACTAGTAACAGAAGTCAAAATTAGCACATTTATAATAATATTCTTAATAGGAAAATGGCTTTCTTTACCTTTTAGGTAGCTATTTTTATTCGAGTGTTAATATTGCCTAGTGGTTCTGAGATTCTGGAGCCAGACCATCCCGGGTCTAGTCATAGCTCAGCCACTTGCTAGATGTGTAGCCTAATCTCTCTGTGCCTCAGGTTCCTTACTATATGATGGGGATTATGACAATAATACCTTTATCATAGTGTTACAAGGATTAAATGAGGTCAATTATGCAAAGCATTTAGAACAATGTATAGCATATATTATGTTATCTTATTGTTATTATAATGAGATGTTAATGCTACTTCCTCCTCTGCACCCTCCTAGCACTCTCCCCGCCTCCATTCCCCAAAAAGCATACACTCATGGGGACAGAGGTCTAACACTTTGTATTCCCTGTCTTAATCCTTTTTCTTTAACTAGTCTAAAGCAAAGGCTTTACTCCTACCTGATGCAGTATATGCTGACCAAACACACTAATAGTTTACATGTATGACCTGATTTAATCTTCAAAAATGCCTATAGTGTAGGCATATTATTGTCCCTGTTATAGAGACGAAAAGGAGGCTAAAAGATTTTAAGTAACTTGCTCATGGTGTGGTGTGTGTAAAGCTGAAATTTGAACCCAGTTCTGATGTCAAAAATCCATGCCCTTAGACTATGACCTGAAATCAGAACAGAAGTGGCCTGGAGGAAGCAAGAGGAGAGACCGGATCGGTTGGAAAGCAGTGAAAGGAATCTTACTGGGATAATGATTAGCGGAAGAAAAATAATTTTCCCTCTATCCTTCTGAGCTCTTAGCTGAGACCCCCTATAACAAAAGATGGATTAGCAAGAGAAAAACAAACAGAAGTTTATTAACATGTATACTTCATGTATACATGGGAGATACCCAGGAAAAAATGAGTAACTCTCTGAAGTGGCTTAGAATTCAGGCTTAAATACCATCTTAATAGGGAAAGAGGAGAAGGGATGTAGACCTCTTAGGGGAGAGTAAATGATTTTTAGGAAATGTAAATTGGTCCTTAGAATAGATAGGCAGTATGACAGTTTGCGACAGTTTGTCTGGGTGTGGTGTCAATTTCTAGCCCCTCTCCTGTGATGAGTCAATTTTCCCTGGTTGATGAAACTCCCAGGGAAAGAATTCATGACAACTGAGCTCCTTTTGGAGGACCTGTCTTTAGGCAGATAAGTAGCATTCAGAGAAAGCTTCTCCCTGCATTTTCCACTCTTCAAGTGCCCATAGCTCAGAACAATCAATGTACTAAAGGAGGATATTTTGGGGTGGCGCGTCCTGAGCTTCTACTGTCATATTTTGGTGGGCATATTCTGCTACCTTTCAATGAAAATGTTCTGCATTTTGATTGGGATGGTGGTTATGTGGTATACATCTTTGAAAATTTGTCAAACTATACGCTTAAGATTTTGCACTTCTTTGTCAGACTGTACACTTTAAATCTGTGTATTTCATTGTACATAAAATATGTTACTCCAAAACTCTATGTTCTTTATGCTACTTTGCTTCCTTACTCCAAGAAGCTTAATAGTGATCCAAAATAACTGTTTTCTTCCTGTTTTATTTCTGTGGTTACACTGATTTTACAATTCCTGTTTACTTATGATCTCATGTTTTTTCAATATTTATAGATCTTTCTTCCAAAATGGATTTCTCAACATCATAGAACACGTTTAATTTGCTGTCTTCCCCAACAGCGCTTAGTTATACATAAGCTCATAGCGAAAGGTGATATGCAAGGGAGGGGGAGAAACATTTTATGTTTTTGGCTTGCATCTTATTATTCAAGTTTATCTATTCTTAACTGATGAATAAAATGTTATTGAAAAATATTTTTACGTTTTAATAGAATCAATATCATTAATACGGTGGTGAAAGTAATTTTCAATTTATGAAGGACATTTTCATTTATTTTCTTCGTTACTGTGATGTTAACTGAAAGTGCAAAGCTCCCCCTGGAGAGACACATGCACACACATGCATGAACACATACATGCACTCACACCCACAGACACACAACAGCAGAAGTTGCCTCCATAGGAGAATAATGATTTCTTACATTGTCTTCCATTTATTTATAAAATAATAATGTGGGAAAGCCCTGCTTTTGAATGTGTCCTTGTTTTAAGTATAGAAAAATGGTCATTTCAAAGCCTTCAACCTGTCTTTGTTCAGCCAGAGGATGGATGGCATCAACAAGCAGGTGGTCCTGCTGCTTGAGAGCAAGAGCAGCATTAGGCCTTATTTTTGATGTGCCTGTAGATTTCTATGCATGGTTTAGAAACGGGAGGATAATAACAAAAAAGGTGAGGAGGTGTCTATAGCATTCCATTTAAAAAACATTTAAAGCTTTATCCTCCGTGTGGGAAGGGCCTATGAGGATTTTGCTGTATTTAGGGAAAGGATACTGTTTAATCTGGATCTAAATTTTGCTGTCCCTGGATTTAATGTTTGTTGTTGGGAGAGTTGTGTGTCTGTGTGTGTCTGTGTGTGTGTTTCCCAGGTGACTGGAAAGAATAAAGGGGACTATACAAAACTTGCATTGACTGGAATAAATTAATGGGATCAAAACTTAAGAGTATTAAATTTCATCCTGGCCATATCATAAAAAGCCACCTGCACCCCACCCTGTGCTATGTATTCTAGAAGTAACAGCTTAGACGTTGGGTTATATATTGCTGATGGTTCTCTTGTCCAGACATCTTCAAGTGGACGAAGATGGATGAAACCTAGATCCCTTGTGCATTGTCTTAAAGATTATAAGGCTGAAATGGATATTTATAACATAGAGGATTGAAGAAAGGCCACTTTTTATGAAACAGGTAGACCTTGGCAAGGCTAGGATCTAGGATGCGTGTCTTTGAAATGATCACTTCCAAATGGTTTAAATATTCTCCTTTGTCTTATGAGAGCAGTCTCAGCTGGTGTGCAATTACCTCCACCTCTTATATTGTCATTCCATTCAGCAACTCCCAATTCTTCAGTTAAGTTTCATGTACCAGTATAGCCTCCAAGGTGGAAGTGTACAGAACTAAGAGAAGAGTCAGTGAAGGCAAGTATGGGTTACTCCACTTTTGCCCATCCACTGGAGAAATTGAGAGAAAGTTTCCATAGTTTATCACCAGCAGAGAAGGTAGTGATAGCCCATAGTGGACCTGGAAATATCAGAGAGAACCCCACACGGAGCAACAATTGCCGTGGGGCAAGTTAGAATTGCATCCAACAGCCCCTTACTTCCCAAATATACTAAGGAAAGATTACCTTTGAAAAGCACGGGAAAGATAATGCTAGAGTTACTGCTCAGAATAAATAAATACATTAAATGTATAATATTTCTGTGCTCTTACGTTTTGTCCTTTTTAAAAAAATCTCAAATCTTGTACAGTACTTTGACATTTAAATGATAAAATCAAAGATATAACTATTTAAAGAGGCTGGTCTGCAATGGGTTAATCCCCTTAGAATTCTAAGTAATTCTAGGTAAGCCACAGTGGTCTGCTGTGAAGAAGTTGTGGTACACGGGTGATATTCAAACAGAAATTGGGCTCATGCTATTGTGCTTATTCAAAATATAAAGTGTCAACATTGCCACCATTTTATTTTTATGACATGTCATCTGACAAGAAAATCATATCCTTTCAACTCACTGATGAATGAGCATTTGAGCCATGCAAATGTATTTTCCATTTGAACTTTATATTTTTTTATTGTTTCAGGTGACTTTGGCTTTGCTGCCCTCAATATAGGCCCCACAGATTTCATTCAGGGGGAAAAAAACTTCATATATTCGCAGTCAATTTGTATTGTGAAGGAAGCAGTAAACCTCTGAAAGCCTATTATCTTCATAAAGAAGTCAAGAACTTGTTGTGTGCAGGGCATTAAACATCTTTCTCTGAACTTGCTGATAATCTAGTTAGGGAGGCAAAGAAAATAACAAGATAACAGTGCAAGGCAGCATATGCTAAATGCATTCATTAAACGTAAAAAGAAAACCAGTTCAAATAAATTTATTTCTCTTCTGCAGGGTATAAAGAAACAAGTTAGGCATTATGGAGATAAAAAGATTTTTTTAAAGGCAAGATTCTTCCTTTAATAAGTTTCCAGTCTAATGAAGGAAAGACTGGAGAATTTGAATGCAAACAGTGACTGAAAAAGAAAGAACAGGAGTAGCTAGTGATCCTTAGATTTAAAAAGTAGAAAACTGGGTTTGTTTTGCTTCCTTAAAAATCTTTGTCAAATATGTCAGTAAATCCTTCATATGTGTCTTGATATGGAGACTAACCCAAAGGAATAATAAGAAGGACAGCTAATATTTATTGAGCATCATCTATGCGCTAGACACTACGTTAGCACATTCACTGCCTCTTGGGCCTTAAAGTGCTACGCACTTCCTGCAATTGCAAAGCAACCTCTCCAAGGAGCCTCTTAATTGCTTTGGGAACACAAAACTCTAGAAGAACAGAATGTAACATACACAGCATGTTTCTTTCACAAAGTATCCAAAAAACTCTCCCAGAGGATGAGAATAGTGAATGAAAAACTAAATTAAAATTATTTGTTCTAAATTCCTAAAGAATATGGCAAAGCCCTATAAAGGTTAGAGGGATTTAGAGTGGGCTGATCACAGAATGCTTCAGTGAGGAGAGAGCATATGAGCTGGGCTTTTTTTCTTTAGGATCATATTTTCATGTACTATTATCTTAAACACAATAGATACTTAACATGAGTTTCATTTTGTCTTGTAGTAAAAAATCACTTAACATAACATTTACTATCTTAACTATTTTTAAGTATACAATTCATCCACATTGTTGTGAAACAGATCTTCAAAACTTTTTCATTTTGCAAATCTGAAGCTCTATATTAACAACAACACTAAACAACAACCCTCTTTGCCCCCTTTCCTCCAGCCCCTGGTAACCACCATCGTACTTGCTGTTCCTATAAATTTGACTACTTTAGATATGTCATATAAGTGGAATCATATGGTACTTGTCTTTTTGTGACTGGTTTATTTCACTTAGCATAATGTGCTCAAAGTTCATTGATGTTGTAGCATGTGACAAGACTTCCTTCCTTTTTAAGGCTGAATAATATTCTTTTTTTTTATTGCAGTAACTTTGGATTATAATATTATATAGCTTTCAGATGTACATTGTAATATATTTCAAATTCTGTGTAGATTACATCATGTTCACCACCCAAAAACTAATTATAGTCCCTCACCACACACGTGAGCCTAATCACCCCTTTTGCCCTCCCCCCTCCCCTCTGAGCTGGGCTTTGAATGACAGGTAAGACTGAAGGATAGAGTCATGGGATTCATTTCAAGAATGGCAGTTGCAAAGGCTTGAAAGGTGAGAAGGGAAGGGCCAAGAATATTTAGCAGTTTTTATAATAATTTTGAAGCCAGTTTTCACGTTGAATCTGCAATTTACCTTCTGTGTTTCCTACATATGATCCCTCAATTTCTTCATCTATTAAATGGAAAAATACTAATGTCATAATCTTTTATAAAATTAAATGAAATATTCAGTCAAAAAGCCTTCCACATGCAAGGACTTTAAAAAAATAAAAATAACAAATTGGCAAATGAGTTTACTTCTAACAACCACATGGGGTGGAGGAATGTCCATGGCCCTGAATTATGGTGATAAAGTTCCTCCGAGAATATGTCAAGTCTTGATGCATTATCACACTGTATGACTCTCTGAGCTTTGTTCATATTGATAGATGTTGTACCGTTTTGCAAAAATGCTACCCTTTCGAACATAGGACTACTTGAACCATTCAGTTGGTACTTGTCAATTTTGGGCAGATAAAAATTCACCTATCATACTTAAGTGCTCAATAAATTTTATTTCCCTACTTTGGGGAACAATGGTTTGTCTACTTTGGTTAGAATGTGGGTCCCAGACGCGGGAGGGAGTTGTGGAAGATAAGGCTGAAGAGGTAGTTTGAGGATAGATTTAAAGAATTTGTGTGCCAGGGTGACACATTTTCTCCATCACAGCTGTTTACTTGCTTGCCCATCTGGTTCAATAAACATTTTTGTCTTAGCAGTCACCTCCTCCACGAAGTCCTGATTCTTTTAAGTAAAACTGACCAGTTCCATTCCATGACATGGGTGAACTCGACAAACATTCGTCATAGAATCTGTAGCATTGCATTTCACTTCGTTTACATTTTCTTCTCCCCATCCTGGATGGTGAATTCTCCTGTATGTAGACTATATCTTATTCACAACAAAGGATAACTGGACTTTAGAGTAAAGCATGCAACATGATTCTGGAATAAACAGCAATACTTCACTCACAGAAAAACAAACATCATATTGGCATCAGACTTCAGACTTCAGGATATAATACCTTCAAAGACTATGAGGCAATATCTTCAAAGTTATAAAAAAAATGTTTTTCAGTCTAAAATCCTATATACAGCCAGGCTATCAGTAAAAAGCAAGGCAAAATAAAGACATTTTCAGACCCTCAGATCTCAGAAAATTTGTCACTTTGTTTATAAAGTTAAATAAGGATATCTGAGTGAGTCAAAGGAGTGAAAAGAGAGAAGAATACAGGGGAAAAAACCCATGAAAGTAGTGAAGGAGACTGCTTACCCTCTGTCCTCGCTCTTTTCTGTCCCAGCGCATTTCTTCCTCCTGACTGTGAGTCCTTCTCATCTCCAGCTGCCCTAGTCCCACAACAAAATGCAGAAGCCATGCCTCCCATAGATTTCTCCACTGGTTACTTTTACGATCCTTTATGGAGCTGCACATGCTTGGCTTCCTAAATTTCCCTACAAGGTCGACCTTGTCCACCCACGCCAATGTTTCAGGGAGACTGATTAGGAACTTCTATGATCATCCTACTCTTTCCAGATCTTACTTCCTTGGATCCTCCCACACTTGTGTACATTCTAATTTCTATAATGAATCTCTTATTCAATAATACTCATAGTCGATCTGCTTCTCTAATTCAAATTGGGTTGATACAAACTCCTCGGGAAGGAACTGTAAGCCTAGTACACTACTTGGCTTTACAGTGAACGTTATTTACAGTCCCGTAATAAACTAGGCATTGATTATTCGTTTCAAATTTTAGAGTAAACTTGTAGAAAAATCATAGGAGATTGAATTATGGTACCACAGCAGGTATAACTCTCAAAGTTTGGAGGTAAAACAGAGTAAGGAAGGTATAGTGAAGATTAGAACTACTGATGCCTTCAATCGCATGGTGAAGAAGAAAGAACTGGAGCGTGCTGTATCAAGGTGCACAGTGGATTAGCAAAAGAACTTGGAATAATGATATAATTATTTGGTAAGAGAGAAAGGAGAAGAAAGGAGGACAGTATAAATAAATTAAGCCTCCTTAATCATAATAGAGAATCAATATAAAAAGTCTAAAATGGATAAATCGAGAAACTGCAAGTCAAGCATGCTATTTAGAGATACGGGTTTAATGACTGAATGACCAAATACAGAAATATGTATAAATAGTTGCCTCTAAATGATACATGATTATCTGATCAGATTGGTTTCTTTGGAAGAAAACCAAGAGACAGAGGTTGAAAAGACTTTTATTTTTCTCCACACATACTTTTGTGGTGATTGAATAATTTATCACATGTGTATTAGTTTCCTAGGGTTACCACAACAAAATGCCACTGACTGGGTGGCTTAAACAATAGAAATTTATTGTCTCACAGTTATGGAGGCTAGGAGTCAAGATCAAAGTGCCAGCAGGGTTGGTTTCTCCTGAGGCCTCTTTCTTTGGCCTGCAGATGGCCGCCTTCTCAGTGTCCTCGCTTGGCCTTTTCTTTGTGCAAATTCATCCCTGGCGTCTCTTCCTCTTCTTATAAGGACAGCAGTCAGTTTGGGTCAGAGTCCCACTCTTATGTCCTCATTTATGTCCTCAATGACTACTTTAAAGGCCCTATCTGCAGATGCAGCCATGTTGGAGAGGGCAGTAGGGTTTGAACAAATGAATTTTAAGGGGACATAAATCAGTCCGTAACAATTCTAAGTTGAATTTATTTATAATAAACAATTTAATTTAATTTAATTTAAATAAATATTTAAAAGAAGCTGTCTCTAGAGTGTAAGACGAGGTGTGATGGGTGACACAGGGAACTCTTTCATTTCATTTGAAGCCCTTGTATACTATTTAATTCTCTTAACTGGGTGTAAATGTTTTTATATATTAAATATGTGAACCATAAAGAAAGAGAGCTCATCAGCACTGAAATCACCAATGGAACATGGAACTTCAAAAAGTGGTCAGACTCCCCATTGCATCCCAACTGGAGCACTGAGGGTGGTTATTTATAAATTCCGTCATCACCTAGTAAGTTTTCCTCCTTGGTCTACCATCATGAATTGGTTCTTATTTTTAGTCCCCTCTCTCTCCTTTGGTGTCTTTAAACTGTGAGTTTTATGTGGATATTCTTATCTTTCTCAAAACAGCATGAACTCCTTGAGCATTGGAATGCTACCAATTCTTCTTGGTGTCCTTCATAGATTGTAGTGGTTTGTATATAGGAGGAACTCACAAATAGGTGAGAAAATAAAGAAGAAATCAGGAGAGAAATGACCATGCTAATGAAGGAATTTGCTAAGAATATAACCCCATCCTCCAATTTCCTTTCCATGTTCTAGAGAAAGCACGTATGTAAAACACAATATACTTCATGGTGAGGCAATTGGATCTATGGAGTGAGCACAGGAGAATATGTTGGTAGGATTATCTAGAGAGACAAATAATAACTATGCTAAAGTGCAGAATCCAAAATCAATCATTCAACATTCAGCTGATACAAATAAATAAGCAGGGGAGAGGTACAGCAGAGAAGCAGGATCAACGCTGCTGGAAGGTAAAATGAAATCGGAAATAAACCCCGGGGTCTAGTTAGACACTTAAACAAATCTGATGTTCATTTGGCTCTTGATCCGATGATTCTGGGGGAAGAGGGAAGGTTCTATGAGTCCTGAGGAGAGGCGTGGAGAGATCAAAGGTCTGAACCTTTCAAGCCTGGGGAATTGCTCTGTTCCATTTGACGCCCTATTTATAATGTAGAAATGTCAACCTCGTGTTTTTAGACAAAACTGAATGTGTATTTATTGTATTTGCATTCAAGGAATACTGACACTATGGTCTTGGTTGAAGTTGGCATCAATTTCATTTTAATCCTAAATTCACAAAGATGAATGCATACTTTATAAAGGGGAGGCTTATTTCAAATTTAAATATTTATAGTATTTGTCAGTTCAGTGTGCACCGAAGACATTGATCTAACTTCAAAAGTCTAGCACAGAAACTGAACTGACTGCTGAGGACATAATTATCCTTAACACAACACAAATAATAAAATTACACTGTCATTGTTTGGTCATTCTGGGGGTACAACTGCATTAATTTTATTTGAGTCCATGTCAGAACAATTATTGTAGCTTCAAGCTACCAATCCAATATTCAAGGTCATTCTTTTTGTTTGTCATTTAATAGATATTTATTGAGATTTGTGCCAGGAGCTGTAGGGAAAGAAGCCACTGCCTTCAAAAAGCTCAAGATCTACAGAGGCAAGACTTGCATATATTTTAAAATTAAATGACAATACCAAGAACACTGCAAGCTAATTTAGGATAAAGTCCCAGGCCGCTGGCTCTCTTGCTTTTCTCACCATGCTCACCCTTATTATAATTTAAAAAGGATTCATGGATAATACACCCAAAAATAGAAAGCGAAATTAAGAAATTTTAACATTTTCTTTCAAACAAACAATTCAAATAGTAGTGCTTGAGATCAAGCTTAAAGATGGTTCAAAATATTCTTCTTTACAATTCTGAAAGAAAATTATTTGTAGTTTTGCTGTCTCTCTGTCTGTCTTACTCTCTTTCCTTGTATGTGCGTGTGTGTGTGTGTGTGTGAATGTTGTGTGTTGATAATTAGCTATCCACAAACTGGGTGCAAATGAGATAATGTGTCCACACTAAACGGAACGTAAAAAGAACAGCAACCAAACCTGAGCATCCGGAGTTCCACATGCTAAAATACTTCTACGCTAAAGAAGTATTTGTATTCTCATATCCTCCAATTTTCTAAAGCCCGGGGGTTAAATAATTCAAAAGACACAAGACCTTCTGACTTTGTCCCACAAGCAGGCAGGTCTCTGGGCTTCCTAAGAGTCCACTACTGAGTTGCTTCTCCACTGTCCTGCAGACAGTGAAGATTGCCTAGAAGTCGCAGTCTACTCTGCAGTGGAGCCTCACTTGTCCAGGTTCCTGCCAAGCCTGGGGACTTTGAAAGGAAGACCCTCTCGCTCCTTGGGGCCAAGGTGGTAGAATATTCGGGTTTATTTGTCAGTTTATATGCCTGTGATTCACCAAAGTTTTTCACAAACTAGGATAAGCACTGCACCTGGGCAGCTGTGTCTGGAGGAGCTTCCACCATCAGTCACACTGTAAGCCAAAGACATTCTACCTCATTTGGTCCTGAAGCATTTAATCTTGATCTCTAGTCATCTGATCATCAGCCCAGATTCATCTTTCTTTTTTTTTAAGTAATTTAATTTCAAAGTGTTCACTGTCTTTTCCTGAAATCCTAGTCCCTCTGAAGGTTTCAATAATTTTAGACCTAACAGAGACGCAGTGGGATCTTGATCCTTTTCAGTCCAGAAAACTATTGTATTCCCAAGCAAATGTGATCTGTCTCACCATTATGCCCTACACTCACACACACACACATACACACACACGTTTCATATGCCAGGAGGCTTGATTGTGTCACTAAAGATTTCCCTGAGTAAGGCCTCTCTCTTGTCTTTTACTTGACCAACTAAATGGACACTCAATAGGCCTATAAAGATAAAGTAAAGTTAAACTTAATTAAAATTAAAAAGCTATTAAGTCTTGTAAGAATTAACCAATCATATAAATTGATCCCTCAAGTATCTGATAAATAAGTAGAATTTTACATTCTCAGGGAAAAAGACAAAGTCCATCAACTGTCTTCAGTATTGTAATTCTCTTTACTCTCTCCCTGGGTTCAGGTAGACAGACTTAATTGCAGATACTCAAACTCCCCAATCACAAAGCTAACTGCTTCTGAAAACTCCTTCCATTTACTACAGAAATGCTGTTATTTTATTTTCTGTTTTCTCATATTGCTCCCATCTCTTAAGAATAAGTGAGTCTCATGTTTTTCTCCTTGGTACTTGTGGTAGATTAAAAACTGCCACATATCCTTTTCCTTCCATTGAAAGGTAGGGTCTAATTCTACCTCCCATTGGCTAGCCTTAGTTGCTTGACCAAGAAAATGTGGTGAAAGTGTTTTCTGAAACTTCCAAGGCTTGGTTAAGTAGCCTTCTGCCAATTCTTCTTGGAATGCTCACTCTGGGGAAAGCCAACTGTCATGTAAAACCTCCATGAGATTGGTATTCTATGAAGAAATCTAAGTTAGTCAGGTGGAAGGGAGCATCGTATCAAGGTGTGAAAGATGCCCAGCCAGTCTGAGCTTTCAGCCACCCCTAGCCAGGAGTAAGACACATATGTAAGAACTATTTTGGACCTCCAGACCTAAGAGATGCAACCTGGAGAAAACCAAGGGGCCCAACGGGCACTCAGAATCAAAGACTCATAATCTTGCCACAAATATCTCATTTGAATCCATGGTGTATTAGTTTTCTGCAGCTGCTGTAACAAATTACCATGAACTTGGTGGCTTACAACAACAGAAATTTATTTTCTCACAGTTCTGGAGGCAGTAAGTATGAAAGAAGTATCACTGAGATGAAGTCAACGTCAGGAGGCCTGTACTCCACTTGGAGACTCTAGAGGAAAATCCATTCCTTTCTTCTTTCCACATTGGCTGGCAACCAGCATTCCTTGACATATGATCACACCACTACAATTTCTGCCTCTATCCTCACATCACCTTCTTCCCTATGTCTGTCTGTATTAAATCTCCTCAGTCTCTCTCTGATAAGAACCCATGTGATTACATTTAGGCCGCACTTGAATAATTCAGGATAATCTCCTCATCTCAAAATCCTTAATTTAATCATACCTTTTGCCATATAAGATAATATTTGCAGATTCCAAGGATTAGGGCCTGGTAACTGGGGGGACATTTTTCAGCCTACCATTAAATGCATTGTGTCCTTCATTCTTATTTATGTCATTCATCACAAAAACCCTCAGACTCCCAACTCACCCTTCCTCTCCTGTATTGTACTCCCTAAAAGATTCTATATCAGCCCCCTCACTTACGTTCCTTTTTCCAATCATCCACAACTTCTACAACCCTTCCATACTGCCTTCTGGAATCTACAGATTATTATCAGCAATTTATTTTCTATACTTGATTTTCGCTTTGAACATTCCATTTACCTTTGTGCTCTGATGTAAACATGACTATCTGTTAAGAGCATCTGTTCCCTGGAGTCTTCTCAAGTGGTCACTGATTTTTCTCCCATACTCATACCACTGAGCCTGGAAGTGGCATAGATAGCTTTCTTGTTCCTCTTTGCAACTTTTAGATCATTCTCCCTCTTTCTTCCCTAAAATTCCTCCTTTGAATCATCACATCATATCACCTACTACCCTTCATTTTGCTGACATTGACTGACCTTCAGTTTATTTTTATTTACTTCTCCAATGCTACTCTAGTCTTAAATCTTGGCAATTTCAACATGTATATATGTATTCTTTCCAATGTGTTCACTTTCTATTTTTATGAACCTCATTTGCTCAACAACCTTGCCTTCCACTCTATATCAGCTATACACTTTAATAGTCATACTCTTATCCTTGTCTTTACTAATAATTACAACCTTCCCATAATCTCAATTTCTTGAATCCTACTCTTTCAACATCATCCCTTCTCTTTGAGCTTACTCTCTCTAATAGTCCTGTATTAAAGATCTTTCAACTACCCAGAGACCTCCAATCCATTGACCTACAATGTTTTCACTGTCACCCTTGATAATACTCCTCTCCTCAACCAGCTTGAATTTTGTGGTCTATATCTTGTGTATACTCTCCACTTATTTGATCCTCTTTCATGTCTTCGTTTTCGCTTGGCCAAACCAATTTTCCATCTATTTCATGCCTGTGTGATTGTGGACGTAGGAAAATTCACAACTATCCTAACTAGTGTTTCTATAAATTCATGATGATGAACATCTTTTGTGTACTTAATGCTGACAAGCAATCGACTGTATGATCCTAGTCCATTTGGTCTCCTACATCCTAAACAATTGTTTTATACCTCCCCCTCCCTCTTCAAACCCCAAACATCTCCCCTGTGCTTGCTGTCAGCCAATAACTTTCCTTTCTATATCACTTAGAAAATAGAAGGCATCAGAAGAGGACTCCTACAAATTATCACCATGTCTACCCACTAAGCTGAATCTATACCCACATACTTGTCTTCCCTCCGGTTACCATGGATTATATATCCATGCTCCTATCTAAAATCAATCCCTTCACTTGTGTTCTATGTTACAACTTCTCTCAAGTTACTCAAAGACTTTGCCTTAGCAATTGTCTCCTCTCTCTTCTAGTCATAAATTTTTTGTCTGTATTGGATTATCCACTGCCATGCAAACTTACAAACATTAGTTCTCCCATCTTAAACAACATTCTCTTCCCCTTATACTTCCCCAACAGCTGCCGTTTGATTTCTTAAGTCACCACTTAAGAATAATTCCTCTAAAGAGTTGCTTAATATTGTTGTCTTCAAATTCTCTCCTCTTCTCCTAAACCCATTTCAGTCATATGTTCAACCCTGCTACCCTGTCAAAACTGCTTTCAATAACATCACAAATGTGCTTCTTCTTGTAAATATCAGGAGTGAATTCTCAATCCTCTTCTTACTTGTCCAGGCATTAGAATAATCTGGTGTTCACAGGAGAGTCCTGGTTTACCTTTTTTTCTCTGGTGTAATCAATAGCATCTAATTTCACTCGCAAAACATCCTGATTTGGATGTTAATTGATTAGTCACCCTATCTGTTAGCAACATTATACGGAATTGATCAATCTTTTTATCCTCCAAATATTTTCTTCACTTGACTTGCATTTCTCTGGTTTTCCTATTTTCTTAATGGGCACTCCTTTTCAGTCTCATTTACTGATCCTTCCTTTTCTCCACAACCTTCTACTGGAGGAGTCTGGGGCTCAGTACTTGCCTTTCTTCTCTTCCAGTAGTAACCACTGTTGAAACATTTAATGTAAGTGCATTGAAAATGAAATGATAAAGTACTTTTGGGGCCTGCCGGGTGGCCAAGTGGTTAAAGTTCCACACACTCTGCTTTGGTGGCCCAGGTTCACAGGTTCAGATCCCGGGAGCAGACCTACTCCACTCATCAGCCATGCTGTGGAGGGATCCCATATACAAAATAGAGGAAGACTGGCACAGGTGTCACTCAGGGCTCTTATCTACTCAAGCCCCCCCCCAAAAAAGAGGAAGATTGGCAAGGGATATTAGCTCAGGGTGAATCTTTCTCACCAAAAAAAAAAAAAAAAAAAGAAAATGAGATGATAAAATACTTTAGACAATGATTTATCACATAAGGGAGTCATTTCTCTATGGTGACATTTCCTTTGTAAATGAAGCTAAAGCAAAGAGATTCTAAAAATATTTCAAAAGATTTACAAAAGTACCAAGAATTATTCCTGCTTTATTTATTTCTTGTCTTCCTTCTTGGCCCATCTTCCCATCACCACTCATAAAAATAAAATATTTCTAGCATTATTGTGGTGAAAAAAAAAAGACAGTATTTAATCAAATAGAAATATAAGATCAAGGCCTACCTTTCCCAATCTCCCAAAAGTGTAATTATTGATGCTAAATTCTACTGAAAGTTTCTTCTGTGTAATGATAGATAAGCAAAAAGCTTAAAGGAGAAAAAAAAGGAAGAATTATATATGTAAAATGCAGATTGATGCTTTGAGTATTATGTATAATCTGCAACCTCATTCTCTCTACCCAGCACTTTTTATATAGTGAAAAGAAAACTGGTGGAGCATTGATTGCTCCAATTCTAAAGCAAGTACTTTTTTTCTTTTGTTTATTTTGTTGGTGAAAGAGTAAGGGAGCCTTTAAGAGAGAGGCATGTTGGAAAGCAACCCTTGAATATAAATGTAAATTACAACATTCTCCCAAATTGTAACATATCATTATCTCGCCCATTCTTTAAAGAAAGAAAAACAAGGCTAATAATCATCCAGTTACATATTGCAATAGAATAGTTTCAGTTTTTTTTTATTAGACTATTATGTTCATTCATTTATGAATCAAGATGTTTAGAGCCGGAGTGGCCCTTTCTGACCTTTTAGATGCCCTAAGTGAGCGTTGCTTCTCATTATTGGACAACTCTATTTTCAGTAGACTACTCCTTGCCTACATATTTTGTATTGCTGTTTCTCTGTATGTGGATAGTAAAAGTCTTGCTTCATTTCTTTGCTGACTTGAGTCAGTTTTTTCTATTCAAATACAAAATAATTTCATCCCAAATTGGAAGACAGAATTCCAGTATTAATTCCTTCCATAAATGTCTCCATCACACATCAGAATATCATATGGATTCAATGCTTCTTAATTTTAACTGTGGTCCAGGATTAAAATCTCTTTATATACGTTAAATCTTCTTCCTTCAGTAGTACGGGAGGTTTAGCAGATCTGCCAAAGTATTTCTTTCATCCCATTCTCACTGTCTATTTTTTGTACAAGACCTCATTGTTGAACTGCTTTTTATTGATGCAAAGAAATCTTATATGCAATTTCCATCCATTAACTGTTCAAAAGAGATATAATCCACATTCTGACGGTGCTGAACAGGAAACCACAACCTGTTCTGAGTTGCTCTCTGATCTTTTGTTCAGCTGTCTGTTGACCCTCTGATATTTCAGCCATCTTTCTCTTTAGAGTTTCCACTCTTTGCCTAAGGAGATATTGGACTAGTTGTAACTTGTCTGAAGGGAGATGTAGCTGCTGTGTTTCAAATTATTTGTTATAAAAAGAAGTACTTTCAAATAGGATTTCAGTGGATAATTCAAGTATTGTGAATGTGAAATATTTATGCTTATTGCTGACCAAGACTTTATAGATATCATTAAAAAATGGAACCTGTTGTTTAGTATTTAATGTCTCAGCTTTGAAATCAGAGAGTCTTAGGTTTATAATTTAACACCTCTAAGTTATATGTGGATATGTTTGGGCAAACTACTTACCCTCTCAGTGTCTCAGGTTCTTCCTGTACCAGCTTATACCTATATCATGGAGGGATTATAAGAGAAAAGTTAGTTAAGGTATGTGGAGCTGAAAGCCTAGCATACAATAAAACTTCCAGTGACATTGTACTTATTACCAGTAACTAAAAAATTTAGGTCATGAAACCTTAATACTGTCTTTCAGAAATGCAATGTGGACAGCATTTTAACTGCTGCAAGTATTATTCTTTGTTGTTGTCCTTCCTATTTGACCAGTTTTTAGGATGGCATTGATTCATCCTAGGACAAAAAGTATTGCTAATGTGCTGTCTGGGCCACCCAGGCTGTGACTTTGTAATTGTCTTTGTCCAAACAGACACTTCTTGGTTTCTGTTACAATCCTCTCCATATATATTTCTGCTCATATTTCTGATGTAAGAACCCTTGCATACACCTGTAGCCAACATTTTATATTGTTCAAAATAAATTTCCAATTATACCATCTTACATTGTTGTAAATATATAGTATGCTTGATCATCCAGATATTTTTTCCCCTTAAAAATAGAACTAAGAACCTCAAATTGCATAATGTAGTGGATCTCCTCTAGGTGGTACAAATGTTCTGCTGACATTGACTGTCACCATGAAATATCTGAATCCACGTGCATATTGCCTTTATTTTTCTTTTTAACTAAAGGTAAACTACAGGTTAAATGAGTCCATTCCTAAGTAAGTATGTTTTATAGTTTTAGATCTCAAACCACCTACCAAATATTAGCTTAGTAATTGCAAATACATTCGAGGTATATTAGAGAATTAGCTCTTTCTTTGTACTGCTTCCAGAATTTCAGTTTGTAGTTCATGACATCACTAACACCTAAAATGGTGTGGAACATATGGAGTCAGGATGCGGTTAGAACAGAAGCAAAATAAACCAATTACAAAGCTAGTCCTGAGCTCCATTTACATTTGAAAAATTAAATCCTTTACTAGCGGACTTCTGAAATCACTGAGTGACCTTGTGGAGGTAAAGCTTTCAAAAGGGAAAATGAATAAGAAGACAGGCAAAGAGGAAACATAAAAAGAAAAGAATGAGAGAATTTCCAGAGAAGCAAGAGACACAGTAAAAGCCAAGAACAAAATGTGCTTTTAAAAGCTGTCTTGAGATTTAGATTAAAAAACTTGTCTGTAAACAGAAATGAGTTTTCAAAAGATTGAAGAATATTAAGCAGCTGACTTATTTCTTCACATTTCAAATGTATCTGGTGCTGGAAAGACGAACAAAGCTTATATTCAAAAGCTGAAATTTTCAGATCTGAGAAGGAACTTAACAACTAACTAGTGTAGACTCTTGACAAATAAAAAGTTTAATTATTAAAAATGGAAATTCCTTGCATAGGCTGTAGAAGCTGTTATTTGTCAGTTCTGCAAGTTTCTCTCTCTGTGACTTCCTTTCTCCTAACTTTTTATTTACTTGTTTATTTACTAATTTTGCTGAGGAAGATTCACCCTGAGTTAACAGTCTCTTTTTTTGCTTTAGGAAGATTAGCCCTGAGCTAACATCTGTGCCAATCCTCCTCTATTTTGTATGTGGGTTGCTGCCACAGAATGGCTGTTGACAGACTAGCGGTGTAGGCCATGTCTGGAACTGAACCCAGGCTGCCAGAGCAGAGCACACCGAACTTAACCACTAGGCCACAGGGCTGGCCCTCTCCGAATTTCTAATCCTGCCTCCCTTTTTTTAGCAATGCCATACTGCCCTGGATATAGCAATGGTCCAAGATTGACCCAGGAAGGATCAATCAGATCTTTCTTGATATTTCACTTTGGACATGGAAAGAAAGATGTTCTTTCCTCTAGTGTTGTAATCTCAGAGCTGTCAGCACCCATTAAGTCCCCAGTTATGAGAGGCAATGTACCAGAAGTAAAGAGATAAGGCTAACACATTGGACTTTGGTTTTTTGGCTTTCTTTAGTCCTGCTATGCTTGAAGTCAGATTCAACCCTGGACGTCCAAGAGTGAAAGCCCATTATTTTCCTTTTTATTTTTGCAACTTTGCATTGAGTTTCTGTCACTTGCAACCAAAAGTGTCCTGTATAAATGTATGTCTATACTATTGTATGTCCTTCAGAAGTACACTCCACACAGATCCTCATAGCTATGTTGATGCAAAATAATCAATAGCTGTTCTATAGATAAAAGAGATAAGGTGAGTTTTCCTTGAGCCAAGGTGAGGATTATAATCCAGGAAGGTAGTTTCCACAAAGGAAGAACCTGTTCCGGAGAAGCATGGTTTTCAGTACAGTCTTATACATTTTTAGAACAAAGAAAATACGTTAAACACACCCAAGATACATTTTCATCAAAGTTTCAAAGGAGTATTCAGTTGCAAATTTGTAGGTTAACATGACCCTGATGTCTGGAAAGGGACTAATATGGGTGATACTGATAAGGTGTAGGAGGGGAAGTATGCATTCTTATCTTAAGATAATGTGTTATTTACAATGGTTAAAGCAGATGTACAATGTATGTTGGATAGGCCCTAAGTCAGGCTTCTTTAGCTCAAGCTGAATCAGTTTTGAACCCCAATAGTTACCCCATATACCTCAATATATGAAAATCTCTTGTTACGCTGCAAGTATAATTTCGTTGTCATCTTTCTTTTGACTCACTCTTATAATGGCCTTGATGTATTCTGGGATAACTGTATGCCCATATTTGTGTTTTCAGAGCTAGTTTGAGAACCTAGGGCTGCTAAGGCTATTATCCTCTCATTATAGAGCAAATAGTCTCTTCCTCCACGTTGTAGGGGAGGAAATCTTTTCCTCTATCCTTCTAGTTAGCAGCTGGGCCCATGACTTATATAAAAGACAGATTAACAAAAGGAAAAAAGTTTTAATTATATACATACATATGAAACTTTCACAAAGAAACGAGATTCAAGATGATCAGATGATTGAAACTTACATACCATCTTAGGCTAAACAAAGAAAAATGGGGTTTGGGTTTCTGCAAGGGGGAGGCAAGCTATGGGAAACTGAAGAAAGAAATATATGGTAAATAAGGTTTGTCTTGTTATGCAGGCAAGGTCTCTTGGGTGATAACAGTTGTCTCAGGAGTAGTTCTCTTCCTGTTAGAGAAGCAGTTTTATAAATGTAAATTCACCTTAAAAAGCGGAAATTTATACTTTATTTTTAAGCAGTTATGGGGAGATAAAGAACTTTTCCTGCATCTACTAGTCCTCAATTGCCTTTAGGTCAAAATAATACATATGCCAAAGTGATACATTTTGGGGTGTCATATTCTGGTACCCTTCAATATCTTAGCTTCATGAGTTTAAGTATCCTTCCTACTCAATCTCAAAACTAGAAATTGGTCAAAGACCCCAAATCCTAGCTCTGTCCTAGGTTTTTGGGAACAGATAATTTATATAGGTTTGCTTGGTTAATCTTTTTAACAACCTTATTGTATAGATTGACCATTTCCACTTTAAGGGTAGAATAGTAGGATTAAATAAGTGAAACAGTCAAGATTGACATCAATTTTTTGCCTTCCACTATAGAGTGTGTAGGTCTATAATTTCTATTTTGTATGACGCTGTAGGGAAGGACAAAGAAACCTTTCCCTTATCCGTCTTAGATTCTCCAACTAAGTTCTTGTAAATTAGAATGATGAAGATAGATTAACAAGAGAAAAATAGAAATTTATTAACATGTGCATCGAGCAAGTACCACTGGGAGTACCCAGTGATGAATAGAACTTGCACTTGTAGGGGAGGAAGACATTTCCTCTACCCTCTCTGGGTTCATCTGGGCGGAGAACGAATTAAAATCACATGAGACAGAATAGCAGGAGAAAATTAAACAAAGCTTTATAGCATGTATAGATGGAAGAGGCTCAGGCAAGCTGAGCAACTCACCAAAATGGCTGAAGCCCCCACCTTAAATATCATATCCGGCTAAAGGCAAAGGAGGATGTTGGGGGTGGGTGGAGCCAGTTACAGGAGGTTACCAGAAACAGGAATAAGATTATTATGCAGATTTAAGTACTTGCCTTTGTCATTGATTAAGAGTTTCTAGAGAGAAGGTCATCCCCTTTCTTCTTCCTGGTACAGAGAGGGAGGCACCTTTACAGATAGAGATTTACCTTACAAATGTAAATGTTTCCCAACAAAGGGCAAGCAAGTTCCACCCCTCAGAGCCTCCTTCCCTGTCCCAGTTTATTAAAAGCAATCAGCCCCAAATAATCCTCATGCCAAAGAGACATATTTTGGGGTGGCCAATTCTAGGCCCCCACACACTTATGTTCTATCTTAGGATATACAAAAAAAAAGAGGTTTGGGGCTTCTGGGCAAGGGAGGCAAATTATGGGAAAATTACCAGGAAAAATATGGTAAACAAGAGTTGTTTTATAAGATTTCTTATTTAGACTTAAGTCATTGCCTCCTTTATTGATAAGAGTTGTTAAGAGTCTTCCTCTTCCTGGCATGGGAGAAGATAGCTTTACAATTGGAAAATTCCTTTATAAACATCAATTTACTTTCAAAAGACAAACTAGTGCCTTGTTTTTAGAACTTTTCCTGCATCTGCTGATTCTCAATGGCCTTTAGTTCAAAATAATCTAGATGCCAAAGAGACACACTTGGAGTGGCATATTCTAGTATCCTTCGATATGATACATGAAAATGAATGTGGTATTGTAGTTGAATGTGGGTATGTATTTTCATCATCTGGAAAACTGACTATAATTGCATCTATACTTATCTTCCCTCCTTCTTATCTACAAGTTCTTTAAAATTTCTACTACATTGGGTCTTTTTATTAAGTGAGTTGAAATAGTACTGGACTCATTAAGTATTGCACAGTTCAATATGTCCCCTAAAATTCTAAATTAAAATGTTTTCCTTTCTGAAGTTTGATTCCATTCTCTCAATCGTCTACATATCATATACTGCTGACATAGGTTTAAAGAATATATCAGACTAGGAACCATTTTTGGAGATCTGATCTTAATGAAAATTCATCTCCTAGAGACCTACCAATTCATTTATGTCATTAAATTTGTATCCATTTCAATGTTCATATATAAGATCAATTTTATAATGTATAGCTATTATATATAAAATATATATAATTATATATTATGAGACACTTTGTAATGCAGAGTTTTACCACACAAACAAAGCATGAAGAATTTTCTATAAATAGATATCACTTTTCAGTTGTTATTCATCTGAAAAGTAATGAAGTAAATATTACTTAGACATAGGACATTATCATTTTTTAACAATCCATAGTTTGTAATAGTGAACAAGTATTTACTGCATAACCTCCAGAAATCATTGAATTTTACTAAGAATTTGAGGTGAGTTTCCCAAATCAATTTGCGGTTTGTGTTCAGCCAATAACTCAATTCTCAGCTCTAAAGTAAAGCTTTCTGTTCTCTAAATAGAGAAAGTGAGTACATTGATCACTGGCATTTGAAATAATCTTGCTGTTATTAACATTCTCCCTTAGATTAACATCTTTATCATTATTTTTCTAGAACAGATCTAAAACGAAATCCTCTTTGAAAGACCAAAATATTTCTGTCTACATGATCAGGCTTACATTGCATTCAGTTTAATTACTCTACTTAAATTCTAATGAAAGACCTTTTCGATATTTTTTCTTTTGTTGTTAGTTTAACCGATGCAGTAACAGCAGATGGTTAAGTACAAAATGTTTTTAGATTTTCTACTACCAATGTTATTTAGTCAGAATTAAGAGAAATTAAGGGATGTAAAAAGATTTCAATCTAAAATGGAACCAGAGGATATGAAATGGATACTTTCAAGCATTTGCTCTCAGAGTAACAGAATTTAAGAACTGAGACACCAATTTCCTGTAAATGTCTGACTTACAGAAGACTGAGACTTACCTCCTGACTAATGAACATCTGCCAAGAATCTCTCCTCATCCTCAAGCCAATAAACTTACTGCTTGGGCTCTGGCTGGGCTTCCCTCTCTTTGTTCTCCTTGCCCACAAATACAGCCCACCCTCAAACCTTCAACAGACCCACGTGTACCTTGCTACAGCATGCATTCTCTAAACTGTAATTTCTTTGCTATTCCCAAATAAAGTCAATTTCAGATAATTTGAAGTTGTCTCAGCTTACCTCTTCAAATAGGTTAACAAAAAAAAGAAGGGTGTTCTTTCAGTTTCAGAAATATAGCAAAGAAGATGAATGTAAACACATAGAAATTCTAAGTCAAATATTATTATTATCATCGCAAATTAATAGTGAAGCTTATAAGAAAATTAGGAAAATATCCTGGGGCTGTAAATGGAAAAAAAATGTTGAAAATCACACTACTAAATCTGGCAGAGTAGACTGATTGTGTCAGTCTAGGTAATCTTGAACTTCTGAAAGGTGGAAAGTTGAAATCAAGATTCCCCACAAAAATTCCAGATTCCTCTAATTCAAAGGGCTCATTCTCAGTAAAAGCTACAACTCATGAAAAAGGAAAAAAAGAAAAAGAGAAAGTTTAGTTAGTATGCAAGGAAAAAAAAGGTGGTCTCAGTCTGGTAATACTCCAGGGCACTTAGCAGAAACAAAGGCCAAACTCTTTAGAGAAACATGCCCTCAATGCAAACTTCAAGAATTGCAACAAAGTCCCACTTAAGAAGACTACACATTCATTTAGTGCCAGACACTGTGCTTGCTGCTGGGGACACACAGTGAAAAAAGCAGATTACAAGTCAGTCTTCATGGAAAAAACTTATCTTTATTTTAAAATAGTTACTCTGGATTTTGTATCCAAAACACCTTGGAGAGAAGCAAGACATTAATTAGGGGCTATTGCAATAACCCAAAAGAAAGAAGATGGTGGCCGGACCAGATTGGTAATACTGGGATTTTAGAAAACATTTTGATGATAGAGACAGGATTTTCTCATGTATTGCATGTGGGGCATGAGAGAGAGAAATTATTTAAAGATGCAGTCAAGATTTTTGACTTTAACAAAAAGTTATGAAGGACTGAATAACCATTAACTCGAGATGTGGAGGAAATCAGGAAAAGCAGATTTAAGGGGAATAGAACTGAGTTTCAAAAACATTACATTTCAGACGTTGAGTGTTATCCAAGTAAAGATGTTAAATAAGCATTTGGATATGCAAATTTAGAGTTAGATGGAGAGGTCCAGGCTGGAGATACAAATTTAGGAGTTATTCAGTGTACAAGTGATGTTTAAAGCATGACGAAAACCATCCGGGAAGTATAAAAACGTACATAAAAGACTAAGCCCTAATAAGCAGCCAGGGAAGTGGAAAAAAAGATAAGATAAGATAAGCCAAGTAAAAATCGGAGAACAGATCATTGGATTAGCAATGTGAAAGCAATTGATGACCTCCCTAAGAGCTGTTTCATTAGATGGATGGGGGAGAAAGCCTTATCAGAATAGGATCTAAAGGGAATTGGAGACAAATTAAGAAATTAAGTGTCAACAAATCTTTAAAGTACTTTTACTGAAAAGAGAGAAATGGAGCAGTAGTTGGGGAGAAATGTGGGTCAAAAAGACTCTTTCTTATAATGAGATAAATTATAAAATGTTTCTATGCTGATAGAAATGATTTTATAGGTAAAGAAAAACTGATTACCCACTAGGAAAAGGAGCAATTTGTGAGGGCCATGTCCTTTAGTAAGCAAGAGGAGATGGGTTCTATTGACCAAGTGGAAGGGTTAGTCTTAGCTAGGAGTATGCATAATTCAACCATAATATGAGGCGGAAAGGCCAAATTGTATGGACTCCAAAATAGATAAGTTTGCATATATAATGAGGAAGCTTGTGAAACAACTTCTGATTTACTGTATTCTTGCAATGACATACGAAAAACCTGTTATTAGCTTTACTGAGAATGGATTGGTGGGGGCCAGATGGCATTGAAACTTTGAGAAGAAAGGAGAGTACATAAAATAGTTGTCTGGAAGAGTCAATGAGGGAAATACGTTGGGAATCTCTATGGGCCCACTTGCGATTAGTGGTCATGAATTATAGTGAAGCCGTTTAACGTGGTTGTATCCTTTTAGGCTGGCACATTTAGCTGTACAGTGTAGGTGTGGACTATGTAGACAGTGAACGTAATCAAGGTTAGGATTTTGCCAGGTAAGCGTAATTAAGCAAGAGGGAACAAAATAGTTGATGGTACGCACAACTCAAAATAATGAAGGGTACGTAAGACATGAGTATATTGATATATCATAATTTAAAGCAGAGTAAGCAGAGAAGTGAGGTAATGAGGGTGATGAGGAGGAGTAAAAAGGTTATGAAATCAATTTATTTAAGTCCCAGTGATACAGAATGATTGTGGGAGTCAGTATAATAAGGCAACAAGCTGGAAATTCAGGAGATGATAGTTTTAGAACAGGATGATCAAACTTGAAATTATGGATTTCTTGTAGCTAATAGTAATAGTGAAATTTGATATATGGTCATAAGACGAGGTTGGGTGGACTATGAAATCAGTTTAGAAGAGGAAAGCAAGAAATGTTAGCACAGAATATTGGAAGAATCATCTATGGGAATAGTGAAATCACCTAGAATAGCAACAGAAACAATGATGGAGAGAGTAACAGAGTCATAAGAATTAAATGCTTTGATTAAGGGGAATTGATAAAAACAGATAGCAACAAAAATGAAAGTACTGGGTGTAAGATTTCCAGAAAAAAAATATAGGGCCTCCAGTTAAACTTGAAGTTCAAATAAAGAACATATATCTGTTTGGGGTACACTTGTGTATTTTTAAAAATATTCTTTTGTCCGAAATCCAAATTTAACTGGGATTCCTGTATTTTTATTCACTACATCTGGCAACCTTATTTGGGTGATATAATTTGATGATATAAGATTCAAAGTTTGGGGCTTTTAGGAGAGAAAAAAACATGAGTGATATGTGAGCAGCTATGAGGATCAAGGAGAACAATTTCCCCGACTCTGGCCCAGTACTACAATGCGTGTGGGTAAGAAAATAATAATAGCCCATTTTTAATTAGTGCAAGAAGATAAACAGAATCTTCAAAGAAGAATTTGATGATGTAGGATATTTTGGGAATGACAAATAATGAGTTCTAGAGGTCAAAGTGGAAGGGTTTAAAGGGTTAAAAAGAGGTGTAAGATGAGGTTAGTGGTAAAAGGGATGTCTTGAGCAAAATAGAGATTTGAATCCAGGGAATGACCCTAGAGCCCTGTGTTTCTTGTGGTGATGGATATAAGTGAGTTTATAGAGCACAATGGTGTTATTCCTGTAGATCTCAAAGAGCTAGTGAGACTGTGAGCATTGAGGTGGGAGAGGGAGGATCCTTCCTGGAGTAAGCAGTGTTAGTTTTCTGGGATAATCTCTTCACTTCTGTCAATGTGGAAACTGGAGAAAAGATGGAGCTCATGAGCTTTTCTGTTGTTAGTGCCATAGAGTGAATTCTGACTCCTAGTGACCCTGTGTACAGCAGAACTGAACACTGCTTGCTCTTTTGCACCATCTTTTACCTTCCAGGGGCTGTATCAGACAATGCTCCACCTCTATTCACAGAGTTTTCATGTCAGTTTTTTCAGAAGTGGGTCTCCAGATCCTTCTTCCTAGTCTATCTTAGCCTGAAAGCTCCACTGAAACCTGTCCACCATGGGTGACCTTGCTGCTATTTGAAATCTCAGTGGCACAGCTTTCAACATCATAGCAATGCGCAACTGCCACAGTGTGAAAACCGACAGATGGATGGTGTGGTTCCCTGACTGGGAAACGAATCCCAGCCTTGACAGTGAGAGCCCAAATCTTAACCACCAGACCACCAGGGCTGGCTCTTGACCTTTAGCTCTTGCCACTAAAGATGTGGAGGTGGAGGAAGGAGTGATCCAAATGAACTCCTGGTTGGAAAAGCAAGATGGTCAGCCTGTCCCCAAGAACCAGCCTACTCTGTACAATAAGAAATCGAAATTGATTCTTCAATAATTTTGTATAATTGAACAATTAATTAGTGACTCTTAATGACTAATGTGATTAGTGAGATACATGAAATTAATGAGAGGTTCATTGTCTTTTTCCTGACAAGAATATAAGCTTCTCGAGCAAATGTCTGGTTTGCTCAATGATTTATCCTTTATCACTAGAATGGGGCCTGGCCCTTAGTAACCAATAGGTAAATAAATAATAAAACAGTCAGTAAAGGAAGCAACTGAACAATCAAAAAATTAAAAATAAGATGGAAGAAGAGATGCAGGTTTGAAACTGAACCAGTAAAAACATACAAAAGTGAAAAAAGTAGAAAAAAATTTATAAACAATTAAAAATTAAAAAAAGAAAACCTAATGGGAAGACTAAACAAAAGATTGGGCACCACTGAAAAAAATCAGTTAGTAACTTGTTATATAAACATGAGGAAATTAAACAGTATGCAGCTTAGAGAGATGAATAGATGGAAAACATAGAGGTGAGGTTGAGAGGTGCAAAGGATTAAATTTCCAAATCATATATAAAAGATATTTCAGAGGAAAAAAATAAGAATGAGAGAGAATTACTATCTAAATATACAATACTTGAATCTTTCCAGAATTGCTGAAAGATAAAACCTCAGATTCAGGAAGTAGACTGAATCCTGAGCAGTATAGGAAAACTTTATTTTACATCTAGACACATGGCAGTGAACCTGTAATGAACACATGATAGTGAACACATGATAGTAAAAGAAAAGAAGAATAAATTTTAAAAGCAACCAGAGAGAGAGAGAGAATAATCCCCAAATCACTACCTACAAAGAAAAAAATAGCCATAATGACCTTTGTCAAAATTAACAGATGTATCAAACAAAGGTGTTAAAAGATGTGTCAAAAGCTGCTATAGAAGTCAAGAAACATAGAAAGACTTTTAACTCTGTAAGAATCAGGGACATGCAAATTAAAATGAGATACCATTTTGCAGGACCATTATACTAAGGGGAAACTGGAAACAACCTAAATGTCCATTAACATGAGCAAGGCTAAACTAATATGAAAGTATTCATGCAATGGAATTATATGGACATAAAATGCAGGAATTAGAGCTACATGTATCAAAACTTAAAAATTCAAAAACATATTATGCAGATATATATGTGCAGTATTAGATCATTTATATAAACTATTAAAACATACAAAAAGAGATAAAGTAAGAGAATAAGAACATTCACAGGAATGATTCAGGGTAGCAGTTACCTGAAGAGGCCGAGATGGGAGAAAGGGGAAGGGTACTCTGTAAGGAGTTTTGTGGGGAAACAATCAGAAGCAAAGATGGCAAAATATTGAATCAGCAAAACAGGCTGATGAATAATATACACGGTTGTTGTATTATTCTCTAGGCTTTCTTAATGCTTAAAAATGTTTGTAACTTTGCTTAAATTCTTCATTATCAAAAAAGTAGTGTCACAACTATTTTCATGAATTGCATGCATCAATCTTTTGACCTTTTTATTGCTGCTCCATTTGCTGTTCCTAGACTATGAAAAATGTTTTTTTGTCTACTGGCTATGGAGATTTCAGTTAGATTAGGTGCTATTAAATAAAGTTACTCTTTTTTATGATTTCACCAACTATGAACATTTCTCCTACATTTTTAAGGGGATGATGTAGTTTAATAAACACAAGGAAGCTCATTTGACTTTTTTTTGTGTTGGCTCACTCAATATATCATAGAGCCCAGAAAATCCAGTGACTTGCAATCCTATTCCTTTTTGAAAGTATCCGCTTTAAAAATCTAGGGAGTCGAATGCATAATAAGGTTAAGAGATAATTGAGGTACATGCCTGAGGGCAGGAGACTATTTTATGGCATGTGACAATTTAGAGTTTGGTGCAAAGGCTTGGTGGCACAGACTTCATCCCTCAGATACACAGCATGATTTCAATTTCAAATGATTGGAGCTTAGAGGTGTCAGCAACATTATCTTTGCCTTATTTCTTGAGAAACAAATCAAACAAACAAAAAACATCATTAAAAGAAGTCTTTGCATTTCAAGCTCATAGATCTCAGGTGGATGGAGAATCTTTATGACTGCTTCCAGAAGGAGGACTCTTGAGACAATTAGAGCCGACGACAAGAATAAATAGTTGGATTACAATAGTGACAGTTAAAATGACCTTCCCAGGAAGCCCTGTCATATGTCTAGCACTGAGGCACATTATTTAGTTACACAAAAGCCTTTTGTCATTAATAATTTATAAACAAAACAGAACTTTCCTCTATTCTGTTTTCCTATTTTTTCTTGCTGTGCTTTCTCCTCAAATAATCTTTACTCCTCTTGTCAGTCTATTTCCTTAAAACAGAATAAGTTATATAATTTATGTTATGTTATTACATAAGTTTTTGTAGGCATAGGCATGCTTATTCTAAAATTTATGTAGAAAGGCATATGCCCTAGAATAACTAAAACACCTTGATAGAGAATAACATGGGAGAAATCATTCTACCCGATATTAAGTCCTACTATAAAGCTACAGTATGAAGACAGTGTGATATTGGCAGAGGGATAAAACCACATCAACAAAACAGAATAGAGAACCTATGAAAAGACTCACACAAATATGGCCGAACGATTTTTGAAAAATGTGCAAAAAACAATTCAATGGAGGGAGGATAGACTTTTAATAAATTGTGCTGGAACAATCGGACTTCCATATATGCAAAAAATGAATATTAACATTAGCCTTACACCTCATACAAAAATTAACTCAATATTAACATGGACTTAAATGTAAAATTTTAAACCATAAAATATTGTTTAAAACAGAGAGGGAGAAAATCTTCAGGATCTAGGGCTCGCCAAAGTGTTTTACACTTGAAACCAAAGAATAATAAAAGAAAAAAGTGACCAGTTTAATTTTATCAAAATTAAATTTTGTTGCTCTTTAAAACAAAAAGCCAGTTAAAAGAATGAAAAGAAAAACTACAGACTGTGAGATAATATTTGCAAATTACACGTCCAACAAAGGACTAACAGAGAGAAATCTCTCAAAACTCAACAGTTAAAACGAAAATAATTCAAGCAGAAAATGGGCAAAAGAAAAAGACACATGCAGACATTTCACCAAAGAGGATAATTAGATGGCAAATAAGAACATGGAAAAAAGTTCAAAATCATTGTCCATTAGCGAATTGGAAATTAAAACCACAGTGAGATATCACTAGATACCTATCAGATAGCTACGGTGAAAAACAGTGACAACACAAAATGCTCATAAAGATGCAGAGAAACTGTACCACTTATGCAATCCTAGTAGGAATGTAAAGTGGTATAGTCACCCTGTAAAATAATATTTCCGTTTCTTATAAAACAAAATATGAAATTACTGTATGGCCCAGCAATTGCACTCTTGAGCATTTAACCCAGAAAAATTGAAATATATTTTCCCACAGAAAGCTGTACTATTTATAATAGCCTAAAACTGGAAAGAGCCCATATTTTCTTCAATGGGTGATTGGTTAAAGAAACTGTGATACATCCATACCATGGAACACTGCTCAGCAATGAAAAGGAGCGATCTATTGGTACATGCACAACTTGGGTATATCTCCAGGGAATTATGCTGAAAGAAAAAGAAGCCGATCCCAAAAGTTTACATGCTCTGTGATTTCATTTATATTATTGTTTGGAAAAGACAAAATTATAGAAATGGAGAACAGATTAGTGATTGCCAAGGGTTAAGGATAGGGGTGAGGGTGGGTGGGGAAGAATGTGTGGTTTTAAAAGAGTTAACCCAGGGAGGCTGGTCTTTGTGGTGATGGAATTATTCTGCATCTTGACTGTGGTGATATGTACACAAACTTATGCATGTGATAAAATTGCTTTGAACTAAATACACACACAGGAACACAAAAGAATACAAGTAAAATTGGGGAAATCCAAAAAAGAGTAATGGATTTTATCACTGTCAATCTTCTGGCTGTGATATTGTACTATAATTTTGCAAGATGTTATTATTGGGGAAAGCTGGGTAAGAGGTACACAGAATCTCTCTGTATTATTCCTTACAACCGCATGTGAATTTATAATGATCTCCAAAAATAGTTTTAAACAAAATGTCTAATGCCATAATTATAAGAAAGTCATTTTTCTTTCACAGCCAAACGTTGCCAACTCTGGGGACATATTATGGCAACTATTTGAGATGGTTCAAAACAATTCCTTACGTCACCCACTTCTACAGGGTCAAGTATAATAACAGTAGAATCATTGTGAACACACTCTATGAAAGAGAGCCAGGATTTGACTGTGCTGACAAGATTGAAATAAACTTGAGGCAGAATACTGTACTCCCTTTGAGAAGAAAATCTATACAAACTCAGGCAATAAAATGTTTAAATTTAAGTGTGCTACCAGAGAGTTTTGATAGTAAAAAGGAGTTGATGAAAGAGAAATTAGGATTGATGAAAGTTGCCAGGGGCTCTCCAAAAGTCAAGACTATTTCGTTAGTTATAAACAAGCCACCGAGACCTCTCCTTCCCCACTTTCATTTCACAAAGGAAGTGGCTCCAAATGCAAAGTTGCTGTTGTGATTACCCGTGATTACTCCAAAGCTCTGGGTCATCTGTCCTCAAAATGGGCAGATGTCTTCCACAGAAGACAAGAATTACATATCTATGTGATTACAGTCAATTTTTATGCAAAAGGGTCCAGAAGTCATAGCTCAAATAGATTCTGATACAAACAGTGAGACTGACAAGGGCACTGAGTTTGGTTTCAACATCCAATGATGGCTTTCCAGATACTCCAAGGATACTTCCACTGATTTCAGTGCATTCATAGACAGGTCAAAATGCCTGTTATATAGTGACGCCTGGCTTCAATTAAGATTATGAAGAGACATTTACATGTAATTGTATATGTGATTGCATGTCAGTGTCTTTAGATCATATACTGTGGATGAGGACTGGAATTTACAGCGAATTTGGTCTTACCCTTGTAACTATTTCATGACAGAGAGCTGAAGTTCATTTGTAATTGTTTTCTACATTTTAAAAAGAATTGTTCAATGTTCTGACTTTATAAATGAAATAATTTATAGATCCATCTTTAACAAAGAAAATGTCATGACTTTTTATTTTCTTACAGGATCCTTAAGTGATTCTCCCTCCAATAAGTCAGTGATGCTTTATTAGAAAAACTGTTATTTCCACCTTTAGCATACACATTTCCAAATAATCAATTTTTACTTGAATTTAGTCAAATGAGAACTAAATAAGTGGGCCCTTTATTTTAAAATATCTTTGCTATATTACGGGTATGTCACATAAATTACTTTTTTTTTGAAATCTGAAATTGTGCAAATACCTTTCTTTAAAATACCAGCGATTTTACTCTCCTATAAAATTTGCATTGTTAGGAATATATAGCATAAAAGGAACCCAAATGCTATTAAGGTTTTTAAGCTGTCAACTGAATTCTGCACACTGCACTTATTCTGTTCCCATTTGCTACCAAGGAAAAGTGCAAAGTCAAACATGTTCTTACAAGGAGCACTATAAGCTGCATGTAAATGAGCCCACTTTTCCTGAGGGTCTATCTTCAATTTGATAGTGCATGTAAGTGCTTTCTTTCACTTAGAATAGACTGAAATATACAAATAGAAATTGAGAGCAGTGAAAATGCCATTTACCCAAGATTTTCCCCAAGAATAAAAGAATCAAAACAGATTATGCTGTCTCTTTAAAGCAGCTACTTGATTAATTAAACAATTATTTTTTATCAAGAAATACAAACATTAAACGTAGAAATAAATGCTGCAGGCAATAAATGACCAGAAAGAAATAGTAAATTGGTAATTTTATTGAATAATTTTGCTGTTAAATGGTTCAATATGTGTCTTTTTTTTCTTTTTCTTTTTTGGTCCAAAGATGATACTCATGACTGCAGATGAGTAGGACTTATATCTATGGTCACTTACCATAAATTTGAAATTCTCTAAATAGTAGGAGCTCTGTAGATATGTAAGCCTGTTAATTCGAACCAAAAAATTCCACTCATTCTTCATTTCACAATTTGTAGACTCATCCTAGGACTACAATATTAGTTGTTATGACCTTTTTTTTAAAAGTATTGTTGACATACAATGTTGTGGCCTGTTTTATCAACATGTCATAGTTATTTTTACAGTGGTTTTCCACTTGGAACCCATTTTGGATGAGAATTTTTTTTTTTCAAGGAAGAATAGCCCTGAGCTAACTGCTGCCAATCCTGCTCTTTTTCCTGAGGAAGACTGGCCCTGAGCTAACATCCATGCCCATCTTCCTCTACTTTATATGTAGGACATCTACTACAGCATAGCTTGCCACGTGGTGCCATGTCCACACCCGGAATCTGAAGCGGCGAACCCCAGGCCGCCAAAGCAGAACGTGCGCACTTAACCGCTGCACCATGGGGCTGGCGCCTGGATGAGAATGCTTTTCACAGGCGTGGTTACATATTGGTTAAAAGCATAGCTAATGTTGTCAAAATTCACCTGAGCTTAGATCCTGAGTCTCCCCCTAACTAGCCACACCCTAGAGGGAAGGTCACTGAATCACTCTGAGCTTGTTTCCTTTTCTGTACAATAGATATAATTGTGTGTAACTCATCAGTGAAATAATATTTATAAACTTCTTAAAACAGTCCTAGAATTTAGAGAATATAAATGTTAGCTCTTGTTTTAACTTGCCTCAGCTGTGTGTGATATTGAATAATCCCTGAAAGAGCAACTCTGTCCATGATGAAAATAATTTTAAATGAGTTCAACAGAGCAGGTCAATTTAGTTCGCATCAGATTGTATACTGCTTGCAAAAATCCACTCACTTCTTTTCTGTGGGAGTATACCTCCTCACGCTATTGAATTTGGGTTAGGTTACTTGACATGCTTAGGCCAAGGAACATGAGCAGAGATGACTTAAGCGACTTTCCAACAGAAGCTAGAAGAGGTGTCAATGTTACCACAAGCTCTCTTGATCTTTCCTTCAGATGCAAGAACTGACATGTCCTGCACAGAGAGGCTCCTTCAGCCTGAGTCCTGGGGCAAAGCTGAGCAGAGATAGGCAGCAACCAAAGGAGAACAGTGAGCATATAATTAATATGAATGAAAATTAATGTTTGTATTATAAGCCACTAAGATTTTGGGATGTTTGTTATTTCAGGATAATTGACTAACACAAAAATTGATACCTAAAAGTTGAGGAATAACAAAACTCTAAACTGTATGGCTTTGGCATTGGGGTCTGATGTCTGTATTGAGAAAACTATTATTTGGTTCTGGAAAAATAGTAATTCATAATATACAATAGCAAAGCAACTTGGATGGCAAATGATATACGTCATAAATCTCTGGCTTTAGGCAGGGAGTTTGCAAAATTCAATGTTGCTAATATCCCTTGGTTGTCATTGGTTGCATTTGACACAGCAAGACAAGAAAGAGGTGTTCTCAAATCCATCATTGTCCAGGAAGGAGCAAAAAGGAGTAAAGACAATCAAGGTTATTTCAGGACTTGTTGAAAGATGCAAATATTCATCTTCTGAGCAATAAAGTCTGGTTTAAATTCAATCTTTGGGCAAAGACCAAATCAAGGGTGAAATCTTCAAAGCATTTCTTAAAGTGTCTGATTGGATTAAGATGGCCCCCAGGAAATCCTTTCAGTTAGACAGAATGATTGAACAAAAAGAGACAAAAGATTTAGTCTGCAGCAGCAGGAAAAGTTCAAAATACCTGTAATTACCTTTGAAAGAGGAATGTCCCAAAGAGGCAGTGATTTGGCCATCAGTGCATGAAACTGAATGGAATCAAACTGATAAAATGAAATCCAACAAAGACAGATGGTGACTGGACTGCCTGAAATGTAAAATGGCCTTTGGTTTCCAAATGTCCTCAGGCAAGAAGTAGCCCTTAGACAGCTGTTCAATCTGTAAAGAGGGTATATTCAACTATACCCTCTTATGATGCAGCCAAGGAAAATAATATTAGAAACTATTATAGGATAGAATGAAGCAGCATGGAGACCAGTGGACTAAGGACCTATTCCCAGCTAAGAACCAGGCCTACTCAGGAAATATTGTACATTGCCAAGGTAAGTTTTTCATATAAGAAGGATGTTTCCCAGAAGGATGTTTCAAATGGCTGTGCGTCAGTGACTGCTACGCATCTTCCTTTCTTCCTCTACAAAGGGGGGTACTTGATGTCATTATCCTCTCTCTGGCCCACCACCGGATATGGGTGTTGGAATGAAAGGAGGTAAATAATTTATCCTTGGGGTCATGGGATTCTAGATCGTAATTCCTGATGTAGAGGATGTCATGAGACCCCAAAACTAAAGTTTGATGTTAGATTGGATGAAGCTTTTGGAATTCTTCTTTGGGGAAGGTGTGGATGTGTTCTGAGGGGTGAAAGGAGAAAAGGAAATACTTATGACTGAGAAGGCAGGTTACAATAGACTTCAAATATTCAGTCCCTTCTTCCCTGTGGGAGGAGACTATCCTGACCCTACTGACTTGTACTCCGACACATGATGTGCTGCAGCCAATGAAGCGTGAGTAGACATGATGCTTGCCACATCAAAACTTTCAATCATAAGCCTGTGTTTTAGAAGAAAAAATATGGAGCAGAGTTGGAGTCTTCCTCTAGTTTGAAATACAGCTTCAGCCTGGATGCAACATGAGTGAGAAATAAAATTCGCTCTTAAAAACATTGAGATTTGGAGTCATTTGCTACCACAGCAAAGCTAATATAGTTTGTCCTGAAATTCTCACTTTCAAATTTAGAATTTTGCTTTTCCTTTACCAAAGGAAATGAAAAAGTGTTTGTCTCCCATCCCACCGAAAAAGTGTAATCTTTCTTCCGAAGATAAATTCATTTTGTATCAATCAATGGAGGGAAATGGGGAAAAACTACTGGCCACCTTTACAAAGCTTAAATGTTGATCCATGCTCCTACTCATAAAGGTTTCAGAAATTGTAAAGTGTACTTTCAGAGCGCTTAGTATTTATTATGAGTCAGATACTATACTAACATATTAGGTGCTTTACATATATCTTTTAAATTCTTCAACAACGACAGGATATGAAGATTATCATGCACATTTTGTGTATGAAGAAACTAATACTCAAACAAGTAAGCAATGTCCCTGAAATCACAAAGTGTTGAGTTTAGCTAAGCTACTCCATGGTATTGCTTCTTCAGCAGCCATTTTATTTGGCCAAGCAGCCTGCAGGGACCAGTTCCTCAAGCAAAGGCTATGTATGCCCTGGATAACAACTGCAGAGACGCAAGCAAATATAAGTTCCTATAGGACTTCCCCACCAGCTCTTGTGATCAACAATCTCCCCACATCCCCACACCTTCCTCTTGTGCACCTCTTACAGAAGACCTCCATGGGGCTGACCAAAACCCTATTCTTTTAGTTTAAATTGACCAATCTGGCACAAGTCCAGAAACTCCAAAGCACTCCACCCACTGGGTCCTAATAAAGGCATGTGCCCTGGATCCTGCATTTTCTGTCTAGACTCTGCCTTGACCTCCCCATGTAGCCCCTCAAAGTGTGCCGTATATCTCCTCCAGGACCTGTTAAGTAATAAACTTCTCTATTTCAATTTCTCTTGTGGTCTGTTGTTGAACCCACTCACCATCTAGCACCTGTATGCCACTTAACAAATGTTAATTTAAGAGTCAGAACACAAAGCCAGTAATAGGGAGAGACCAGAGTCCATCCTAGCCCCATCTCATCCTCGCACAGCCAATGCTCTTTCCATTAATTTAAAATAATTTGCTACTATGTTTTCACCTGTTATCATACTGTGACAAAAATCATAGAAACAATCACTATAAAGGTCCTAGTTTAGCTTATGTGTTTTATATCTTGCATAATCAAAAAGGGATTAAAGCTGGACCAGTTGATGCAATATTGGCTCTCTTCCTTTTAGGGGGAGCCAATCAAAGCTATGTTAAGCAGAATAGGATAGCATAAACTGGGTAAATTAAAAAAATCTAGAAACATTATTTGACCCAAAAAGTATTCTCTAATAGATGTCTGGTAAATGACTAATGGATTTAAATAAAATTTACACCCTTGAAAAAAATTCGTCCAAAGGCTTCCTATTTTACTTTTAATAAGATCAAAATTCACATGGCCTAGAGAGTCGTATGTTATCTTGTCATTTTCTCTCTCTCCGATCTCAATCTTTCCATTCTCTCACATTTTTCCTGGGCTCAACACATTGGGCTTTATTTACTTATTTATTGACCTTCAAACCCACTGAATTCATTTCCACCTCAGGATCCTTGCACTTCTCAGTATAGGACTTTCTTCCCAAAACTTCAGATTGCTCATTCCAGGTCAACATGAAGGTCTGAACTCAAATGTCACCTTCTCAGAAAGGCCTTTGCCAATAGCCTCCCTGGCCATGCTTTGTTATATTATACTCTTTTATCTTCTTCATAATACACGGGTATTCATCTACATATTTATTGTTTTTTCCTCCATCAAATGAAATGGAAGCTTTATGAAGATACAGGACTTGTCTAATTCACATTCATATCTGTAGTCCCTAAAATAGTGCTTGGCACATGACAGACACTCAAAATACTTGATGAAATTCTTCCATCACAAATGCCTGCTGTGTTAAATTTTCAAATTCCCTAAGTACAAATAATGAGGAGACAATTACACATTCCCTAAACATCTGAGTTTATTAATCTCCTGACATAGTATTCATAGCACTGTTGGCTACAAATGCACCTGCTGGGAAGTAGAATAACCAAAATAATAGAGAAACTGCTACATATGTTAATTTCTTTGCTAAAGATATATATTTAATGACTAGCAATTCTCTTAATTCTCAATATCATTTAGTATTCAATAAGTATGCCAAGAGATGAAAATATACCAGCAGTTTTTATTTTATTTAATCCATAAAAATATAAAATATCTTGGCATCCTATTTTAATCTTTTTTTAATGGAAGATAAAGACAAAAAAATTTTCTAAACATCAAATTTGGTAAAATATATCTTTAACAAAAGCTATTCAAGTAATGCATCAGAAGAAAAAAGACAGTACGTTAAGGGTAGAACAGGTAATTAAAAACTACATAAAATTATTTCCTGAAACTACAAATTATATATGGAAAAGGAATGATGATGAAAGTATTTTAATATAAGATTTTATATAAAAATATTTTAAAGTACTATGGTACCAAAATTCTGTTAGAGTTAATCCGTTAATTTCTATTCCTCGACAAAAAGCAGTTTTTAATGTTTCTTATATTTGACATCTGAGAAAGACCCAAGGTCATTCAGTAATTTAGATGGGAAAAATTATGATGAAATCAACCTTGATTTTCCCATTGTAAAAGTTAGAATTACTCATCATCAAGCACACACCTTCCTTACATATAGCAGCTTTCAATAAATGTTTGTTGAATGAAGGTTAAGTGAATGGTTAATGAATTATCTAAAAACCTGATTTCAGGAATTCATTTTATCCTCTTTGAACTAGATAGCAAGTAGCAGAGAGGGCTTTTTCCTCTTGCAGCAATGCTAGGAAGTGGGGAATGAAATCCAACTGCAGTATCCCTTATAGAGTCAGATTCCAAGTCTCTCATAGGAATTTAATCTGATATTAATTAGATCTTTACTTTATCTTTCCACCTTTTTTTCCCTATGACTCTGGTACATAAGTTTTTTAAATTACTTTTCCAATTTATAGTACACAAAACATATTTCTTTGTGGTTAACCCATCCATATACACTCTTTCTCGCTGCTACTACCCAACAACTTCCATTCTCTCTTTTTCATTCATTGAAGACTTTGGGACTAGCTCACAGCCCAGTAGATCTTTTCTACTCTCTCTCATAGCAATTTATATTTCCATGTATACACAATCTGACAAACTCACCTTGATATTTTTAGAGCTTCTTAAATTCAACAGCCTCACCTGCTCTCTCCATTAATCACCCATCCACTGGGCCACCTTCATCTATGGAACTGTTCTCACACAAAATCTGAAACTTCCATATCCCACTCTGGCTGCTGCTCATTTCTCTTCCTGTTCTCCACCTGAGTTCCTCCATCCAAGCTTTGACCTCATAGGGATCTTTAATTCTTTAACTCCTTTATTTTATCCTCCTCCATGAGCCCTCTACAAGCTCTATGATCTCTCAATTTTGCTTTAGCCTCTGTTTCATCCTGAGGTTCAGCCTGGACCTCAATTTGATTATATGAACTATAAGCCAAGCTATATATAAGCATGCCTATGGTTTTTTTGGTTTAGTTTTTTATTCCTTCTTACATCTCCTTTTTTCCATCCTCCCAGAAAAGCAGCAACCAAGGTAGCCAAGCACTGCTGAGAAATCACAGGGCTCTAGAGATGGGGAAGACTGTACATTCTTGGCCTCCAATCTAACCTTGATGGGCTCTAACAGGGTTTTCTAATTGTTAATCCTAGAAACATGATACCAATTTTATCTTCCCGGATCTCTCTGCTTCTTTCAACCACTAATTACCCTCACTTTCTTCAAATTTTCTATTCTATGGTCTTTTGATATTGCATTCATTGGATTTTCTTTGTGTCTTCCAACTCTTCTTAATTCCTCTCTTTGGCAGACTTCTATTATTTTATCCATACCTTTAATGGCAGCATTCCTTTCTTCCTCAGTCCACTGCTGTACTTATTATATAGGTTCTCCCTGAGGAAACTCACTAATTTTTTACAAAATGGTAAGTCACAGATGTATACTTCCAACTGAAATTTTCCACTGAGTTTCAGACTTAGATACCCAAGAGCATGCTGAATATCTACTTCTACATAGAAGGTCTGCAGTGACTCAAACTCATCATGTTTTACCTGGTTAACCACTCCTCCAGTATCCATCCAGTATTCCTAGATGGTAGGCCAGAGACAGTTTTGGTTCTTTCTTCTACCTCACCTCCCTGATCAAAGAAATCAATAGGTCTTGTCAAGTTATTCCCATAATTATTTCCCTAATCTTTGTCTTGTCCATTTCTCCTGCCTCCATATGGTCTAAGACCTTTTTCTCCTCTAGCTTGGCATACTGCAACTACCATCTAATTGTTATTTCCTCTATCTTCTCTTTGTTCTGAATAGTCAAAATGACATATGCAAAGAAAAGTGTGGCCCAGTCACTTCTCCTCCTAATACTTCCCTATGGAGCAAAATCTAACTCCATATTTGCCGCCAACTAACTCTCCAGACCCTTTTCTCCCTTGTTCTCACCTTGTACACTAAACAGATCTATACCAGGAATATTATCATGTGTAACCACATACCCTCTCCTATCTCCAATCCTTCTTCTAGCAAATTCTGATTCAGATTTTCTAACTCACCTCAGAAATCACCTTCTCCAAGAAGTCTTAGCTGACTTTTCTATGGCTTTGCCTCTGCCACATGTATTAGGTGCCCAGTTTGGTACCCTCAATGTCCTGAGTATGTAATTATTTCTGTATTTGCCACATTGTACTGTAAACATCTGTTTTATGTCTGTATCTCTAAATAGAAAATGTGTTACTTGAGGGTAGGTACTATTTTTTATTCATCTTTGTATTCTCAGTACTTAGCATAAGATCTAGTAAAAGTAGAAAGTTTTAAAAATATTTATTGAAATGTTTACTACTTCTGAACATACCAGTATTCTATCTGGACAGTCTATCTGTCTTCTCTCTTTATGACTATCCTACACATTTTGATGGATTTTAGACTGCCTGGTAGGCTTTATCCCCCATCTTAATTCTTTCATTCTCAGGGTTGAATGTGATCCAGTCCTGGCTAGTCATGGAGCCCATTGTCTTGAACACAGTGCTTAGTTCAGGGATGGATACTTGCTTAAAGCAGGGCCAATCCAAATTTTTTCCTAGGCTTGAGATATGAAAGTAAGAATGAGAAATTCTTTTTCATATCAGTTGCTAAGTTGGAGGAATGTGAATTCGTGGCTGATGGTAGTAGCTATCTCACCAGCCACATGAAAGCACATCTGTTTGCAGAAGGAGATATGAAACCAAAAAGCAGAAGGAAGCAAAACTGAGAAATGATGAGAGTCTTGATGATCTTGATTCTCCCTGGTACTTCCCTGTTATATAGGCCAGTAAAATTCCTTAAGCAAATTGAGTTTGTTATTGATACGTTAAAGTAAGAGTGACATCTAGAGTATTATCAAAGCAGGCCTTGATCTTTAGCTCTTCTCTAAACTTATCAGCTCATGATATATAACTCACTTTGGGTTCCATAGATTTATTTTCTTTTGGCATCTTATACACAATGCCTGAAATTGTCCTCTCTCTTTCTTTCTTCTTTCTTCCATACACACACCTATCATACATACTATGTACATATGTTTATATTTCTCCTCAATTGTATTACACTATCTTTTAAGACACTGTTTCACTCTTTTGGCCTGTCTCAAAGTACTGGCATATGTATTGTTAAAAAGTCAAAAGACTGTTTACTTCTATTCAGTTAGCAACATTTATTGAATATCTACTATGTTTAAATCAGTGTTATAGTTGCTAATGGTTTGAGGTGGATTTTATATGTTTAATTTTTTTTTTGAGGAAGTTTAGCCCTAAGCTAACGTCTGCCACCAATTCTCCTCTTTTTGCTGAGGAAGATTGGCCCTGAGCTAACATCCATGCCCATCTTCCTCTACTTTATATGCGGGATGCCTGCCTCAGCATGGCTTGACAAGCAGTGTGTAGGTCCGTACACAGGATCTGAACTCTCCAACCCCAGGCTGCCGAAGTAGAACATGAAAACTTAACCTCTGCACCACTGGGCTGACCCCTATATGTTTAATATTTGTCTGTTCAACATCCCTTCCTTTGGGGAAGCACACATCCCCTATTTCATAGTCCAGAGTCAATCTGCTCAGAACACGTAATTCAAGTGGAAGCCACACTAGTGGAAGAGACCCTAGCCCAAAAAATGGGCAAGTGAAGACTCAAGAAGCAGTCAATGGCAGGAAACCTCCTCCCGAGCTATCAGAAGGCCAACTTCTTGTCTGACTGGTGTTGCTAAGTGTATGTTTACTACATAGATGTAGCCCATATGAAAGTGAAACCAGGTAGAGGCAGGGTCAAGAGATGAAGATACAGGATCATAGCATCTCTCAAACATCTACTCATACCAGACATCTATCCACACCAGAAACTAGTTTATACTTCTTGGTCTTCACCTTGGGTGAGGCAAAACTTTCTTATGTCTTCTGTATTTCTTCTTTGTTACAATAGTTTGAGTTGTATTTCTGCCTTTCGCTTACAACTGAGAGAGTCCTGATTAACATGAGAGGGCCTCAAAAGTTAGAGCCCCTGCTCCCAAGGGAGCTTTAGACAACTGACTGGAGGACAAAGCCCTGCACGATGTACTGCAGTGCTCTATACAAAGCAGCACGTAAAATGAGATGAGAGCCCAGAAGAAGAACTGATTATTTAGAATAGAGGAACTATAGTCTATGGATAAAGTTAGAGTTTAGACATGAAGAACCACACTAAATGCATAATTGTTATTGAATTCCTAAATAAAACCTGGAAACTTGACTTAAGGGCAAATTATCTGATTTTCTTTGAAAAATCATTTAACATTTTTCTCTGAGAAAAGAATATAGAGAAAGCAACTTTCATTATACAAGTGCTATTCACAATTTCAATGAGCTCGTTTAGGTCAGTGTTGCAGGTGCCAAGGGGATGTGCGACAAAGACACAAAAGCCAAGTAAACATCTCATTATGAATTATTGTTTTAGGAGAGACCATTCTTGCCCTGCATAACGTTCTTTTGGGAAAATAAAAGGCATGATGAATAATTTATCTTTAGATAACCTCGCTGTATTTCTAAGTTCAAGGGACAGATAGCTTCATAAAGCGCACATAATCAGATTATCTCAAGGAACAAAACTCTGGGCATAGAGTGGGTCAAGGATAGTCCTCCCAAGTGAGTTTCTTTTGCAATTTTCTCTATATATCTTTAAAATAGCAGGGCCCCTGCAGAAATATATAGTGCGTAGTACATCCAATGACAGGAATAGTTAAGGGGAAAGACTAAGCCTGTCTATTCTCATAGGTCAAAACTAAACTAACCATCTTCTCCCTCCCATCCTAAATCTGCTCTTCTTCTGTATTCTCAATCTCAGAAAGTGGTAAGATGGTACATCAGGCAGTGGAAGTCATTCTAGATCCTTCCATTGCCCTCCTTCCCCATATCTGTTTTCTGACTGTGGTTTGTCCATTTCAGCACATCAGCATGAAAGCAGCAGCATCTTAACCACCCACTTCTTTCCATTCCTCTTCTATTGCCTTAATTCTGAGATCATCATCTCTCTTTCTTGTCTAACTGCACTTCCAAAGAAACAGACTTGCAGGAGCAGACAAGCATGCTTGTGAGCTAGACAAGAGGGTAAATAACAACAGAGACACACGCAAAAATTTGTCTGGAAAGAAAACAGCCAGGTTAAATTGGGGGGAAAAAACAGAAAGAGACAATGCTTTTGGTTTGGAGCTAAACTTGCAGGAGAGGGTACAGTGAGGTAGAGTTAAAAATATATGGAAGAAGGAAATGGCAGTGGCTATTCCCTGAAGAAGGCAAATGTGAAGTGGCCTAGATTAATTCCGACGTAGGGTGGCATTACCTGTGGGACTTTTATGCGGCCCATGTGCACATGCATGATTGAGCCACATTCATTAGAGTGTCCTGGATGAGAGGGACCTCCAAGACCTTTGCATCTATCTCCCCATTTCCATTGAATTTTCCAACTACTGAAAGTCTCTTCCCTCGGTTATCTCCTCATATTTCTCTACTTCTTAAGACCGGTAACTGGCTTTTTAATGGGCCTGATCAGCATGAAAGCCATGCTAATAACTGTCAACTGATCATGATCCTTTGGTGTCAGTGAAATAGAAAAGAAGGCATTGACAATGTCCAAGATAGTGAGTATATCAAGTGCCATCAGTCTGTGCAACACACTATGTGTACAATCCTTGTGTCTACAATAGCTGGATCTATAAGAGAAGCAACTGAATTCAATAGACCATAATCCTCCAGCTCCCTTACTGGCCATGCAGGGCTGAAGTGTTAACATACTGCATCTCTTACTGTCCTTGTTACTTTTTTTTTTTTATTGAGGAAGATTCGTCCTGAACTAATATGTGTTGCCAATCTTCCTCTTTTTGCTTGAGGAAAATTCATCTTGAGCTAACATCTGTGCCAATCTTCCTCTATTTTGTATGTCAGTTGCTGCCACAGCATGGCTGACGAGTGGTGTAGTTCTGTTCCTGGGAACTGAACTCAGGCTGCTGAAGCAGAGCTCTCTGAACGTAACCACTAGGACATGGGGCCGGTCTCCTACACTTACTACTTTTGTGTCCTTAATCAAAGCTCCGATTTTCCTTTATCTTCCAGGGATTCTATATAGTTTCTCTTGGACCACTGAGGAAAAGACTGAGAGATGGGTTGGAGAGCAATTTATAAGTCCAACTACAACTTCCTATATGCAGCTTTTCAAGATTAGGAGAATTGTTATACAGTCAGCAGCGGAAGCCACATTAATACACTGAATAGGCCCAATGGCTCCATCCACAGGTCTCTTTAGCCTCCCTTCCCCATCAGCGGAAAGAGAATGCTCCCCCTACAGGACCTGGTAGGATAGTGACTTTGGCACCTGTATCCCACAGAATCATAAAAGTTTGAGGCCCTCTCCTGCTGGAAGTTCCCTGGCATATTCAGATGAGTGATTTTGGCCTTTCTTCCCCCTTGGGGACAGGGAGACCTTGGGCTTATGTCAATAGTCTTTCTTCTTAAAGCAGTGAAAGTTGGATTAAAGGGCAAAGAAGGGAGAAAGTGGCTCTGTGCTAGTAAGTACTCTTGTCTGAATATTTGTGTACTCCCAAAATTCATATGTTGAAATCTTAGTGCCCAATGTGAAGGTATTAGGAGCTATTAGAAGGTATCAGGAGGTATTTACGTCATGAGAGTGAAGCCCTTATGAGTGAGATTAGTGCTCTTGAGACCCCATAAAGCTCCCTAGCCTCTTCCACTGTGTGAGGACAAAACTAGAAGTCTGTCAGCTGGAAGAGGGCCCTCCCTTGACCATGCTGGGACCCTGATCTCAGTCTTGCACTCTCCAGAACTGTGAGAAAGAAATTTCTATTGTTTTTCAGCCACCCAGTTTTGGTATTTTGTTTCAGCAGCCCAAATGAACTAAGACAACAAGGAATATTTGTCGTTTTGAGCTGAGCTGGGACTGCTCGTGGCTCAATCAGAGAAACTTTCAATTTCAAAACTGACTGTCCATCCAAAGCCCCACATCAGATGGCAAGGTCATCATTATGGCCACCATCTGTGTTAGCTTTGAGGACCCCCTGACTCAAAAGCTGCAGTCACACCGCTTTCTGCTGGAGCTCTAGTGTTTAAACCTTTTGGCTGATTCCAATCTGACTCACACTTTTTAAGGAGTCCATCTTAATTCAGGGCATTTGCTGCCACATTGTCACAACAACATCTCTTAAATCTTACCTGATTTTAACATACAGTCTAGAGAAGTTTTCTGGGGCAGCAGGGTTGACCATAAGAACTTTTCTAGATGTATTTGGGTCATTTCCCATTCTCCAGGGGGTGAGCTTCCTCAGCATTAGATCCAACTCTCCCCAATAGCCTCAGAATGCTAGGCAGGCTGTCATTTATGGATGAAGTATTGTTTATCTGTCTCAGGAAAATCTTCCTAAGCAGGCCAAAGCTCCCTTAAAGTGCATAGGACCCACTGCCAAAAACTCTGAGACCCTATTTTAGATAAAGAGTTCAAGGAAGGTCTCACCAAGGTGATATTTTAGAAAGATCTGATGAAAGTAGGAAAATGAGCTATGTAGGTATTTGAGAGAAGTGTGCTTCAGGAAGGAAAACAGCAAGTTCAAGGACCCTGAGGCAGGAGACTGAGGGGTGTATTAGAGGGATAACAAAGAAAGTAGTGTGACTGGAATGGTATGAAGGAAGAGCTGTGTGGTAGGAAATTGTTAATTCCAATATAAAATCTAAAAGATGCACTGTTAAAATATCATAAACCTATAATTCATGATTACACTTCAATATTCATCCATCAAAAAGTCTTAATGCTGTATCTTTTCCCATATTGCATCACACATATCCTCTCACATTTACATGTTTTGCTTTCCCAGCTCTCTCCTTTTTTGGTCTTAACTCTTATCTGTCTTCTAAATTACATTAGTAGAGGATTATGCTTATTAAGTTTAATATTTATGGTGTATTTGGCCCTTTTGCTCACAGAGTGCTAAATGCACTTTGTTCTAATATTGAGACCAGAAGGAAAAGGCCCGCTTCCTTTTGAGAATGTGGAAGAAGACATTCTCAGGTGATGCAAGCGTTAACCATGTACGTGAAATCGAAGATGATTATATTGGCCGCTGAGTAAACAAAGAAAAGGAGACAGCTCTGCTCTCTTATTGTAATTGCAAATTTATTTTTTATAGTTTCTACAGTTTCTATTTTCCTTTAAACTGCCTTAATCTGTCTTCCTGCTGTGACCTATTTCCAGGAATGCATATTCAGTATAAAAATAGTAGATCAAATCATATCAGAATTCAAGCTACTCCTTGTCGAGCAGAAACATGTACTTTTATATAACACTGAAATCAATTCCCCTCATACTAATTATTTAATTTCCATAATACACTGACAGAATTCTGCCATTAAGTGTTCACATTTAAAACTTGTTTTGTAATATTTTAATAGTTCTTCCTTTAAACAACACAGTGAGGAAATATAGTTACTATTTTATAGATCAAGCAAGTGAGCTGTCAGAATGCTAAAATACTGATCTAAGGCCCCACAATGAGGTTATCCTTATACTTATAACTGGAGTGTCATTTGATTTAACTTATCTTCCAATTCAAATGAGTGGATTGAATGAAAAATTAATCAGTCAAAACTGACAGGTGATCAAATTGATCAACTGTTAGGATTGACCACACTAGGCTGGTGTTTCACAAACTGTAGTCTGCAAACTTTCTGTATTGGAATCTCTTAAAACTATAGATTCTGCCTCTTACCCCAAATCAACTAAATAAGAATTTCCCGGGTTAGAGCCCAAGACTCTGCATTTTAAACAAGTATCCCAGATGATTCTTGCTCATGCTAAAGTTTGAAAACTATAGTTGTTGTTGGGCAGTGTTAGCGAAGTGCCATTGAGGTGTTTCCTGAAATTCACATTTTGGGCAAGTAACATTATAATAAGACCTGGGGTCTGGCATCCAGACAGGTGGAAATCCTTGCTGCTCACTAAGCCATGGAGTGGAGCTTGCTAAAGGTTTAATAATTTTATGTGTTCTCTCAGACATTAGATGCAACTCTTCAGTCTACCTTCATAAATCTGAAAATGTTCTATTTTGATTTTACATTCATAAGAAATCATCCATAAATAGCCAGACTGTGGTGTGCGTATATGTATATGGCCAAGTAAGGAAAAATAAAAATATGTGAACTATAATTTTTTGTGGTTCAGCTATTTAATAGCACCACAAAATGTGAAACGCAAAAATGTAAAATTCAGGGATGTTTCACTTGTTCTTTAAGAAATATCCAGTCCAATTTCCCCAGTAATTCAACAATACCTTTGACAACATTGTATTATTAGTAAGAGCTAATAACAGCAACAAAAGTAGCACTAATGTGCACCCTGGTCTTATAAGAAGAGTGCATATCATACCTCACAATGTAGCCCATTCCATTGTTTTACAGTCCAAATTATTAGGAAGCACATTGTTGTATTAATCTAAATCTGATTGCTTATGATTTTCATGGTACTCGGATTGTAAATAGAAAATGCTAATTTCTCCATCACCTCTCAGCTGGAGTATTTCCACCACAAGTTCACTGCTACTCAATTTCCCAGACAAAACTGACCAAGACACAGGAATTATATTAACAGCCACAGCCCCCACTGGAAGGTCTAACATTAGGCTTGGAGCTATAGCTGTTAAGGTACAGTAAGTCTGTGATAAGTGCTAGATATCCTAGGCCACTCATTCAAACTCTTTTAGCTTGCCATCCTTTTTATCTCCACTGAATCTTCTCATGTCCTCATTAAGATGTCTGTTGTCTTGACATCTCTCCTCTCTGTCTCTCTCTCTCTCTGTCTCTGTCTCTCTCTTTCACTGTTATTCTTCCTCCTGGATTTACTTTCTTTCTTGTCCGTGCTGGACCCACACCATGAACAAATTCTTCTTCCTGCCAGGGTATTCATGATTCCCTACCTTGAATCAATGCAACGATCTTCCTTGTAGCTCAGGTAAGCAATCAAGGCCAATTTAGAATTCTACTGCCTGATAGAAAAATTGCTCCGATTTCCACTCACTGTAAAAATTCCTTTGTTTACTCACTATTCACTCATTCAACAAACCTTTGCTAACTACCTACCCAGTACCTCCCATGCCTAATGCAGACCTCTATATATTCTCAGATTCTCCTGCCCGTGACTTTCCTTTTCAACAGATGAGCTAAACTTCTTTGCAAATAATATTGATGATAGCACGAATTCTGCTAATTCCGTCTATCCCCCACCTCTTGCCATAAGTTTAAATACACGTATTTCTGTTTTTAAAATGGCAGTTGTTCCAACATGAATGATACATTAAGAAACAAGTGAAGTGTGACTCAAATATGATGTTTGCTAAAGCATAGTTTTATCCAGGAGAAACACGAGGTAAACACGGAAAGCTGCACCAAGTTGAACTGAGCTGCAGAGAAACAAACAAAATGTACCCACAAACACATCTGGAACATCTATCAGCTCAGTTCCCCCATGTGTGTTACAAGCCACCCCCATCCACATGTGGCATTGCTACTTTCCGACCAAATGTAGTGAACCCTCCTTCCACCAGTTCAGAATAACTCACAGCTGCAACCCTTCCAACATTCACTTCTACAAGTAAACTTCAGTTTTTTTCTAGATAAAGGGTCATATTTATTGTAGCATTTGTACATTTCTTAACCATTTAAGGAATGTGTAAAAGTGTGCTAGCATTTTTATTAGGTATTGATATTTTTGTGTGTGTCAGTGATGAAGGTTTTGAGTGTGGTCCTCCTAATCTCCCTTTTTCCATAACTCCCATGGTTTTGATTGTATGCTTTTGCATAGCCTGGTGGGATGGTTAATTTTACGTGTCAACTTGGTTAGGCCAGGTTACCAAGATATTTCATCAAACACCAGTCTGGATATTACTGTGAAGGTAAATTTTAGATGAGATTAACATTTAAATTGGTAGATTTTTGGTAAAGCAGATTACCCTCCATAATGTAGGTGGACTTCGACCAATCAGTTGAAGGACTTAAAAGAAAACAGTCTGAGATTCCTCAAGGAAAAGGGAATTCCAAACTGTCTTAGGACTCAAGCTGTAACATCAGCTCTTCCTTGAGTCTCTGGCTGCTGACTTGTCCTGCAAATTTTGGACTTGCAGCATCCATAATTCTGTAAGCCAATTCCTTAAAATCTCTCTCTCTCTTCCCTCTCTCAATAGGTAGATAGATAATAAATAGATAGATAGATAGAAAGAAAGATGAAAGAAAGGTCGAGATCAAAATAGAGATAGAGACAGAGATACATATCCCGTTGGTTCTATTTCTCTGGAGAATCTTGACAAATACAGCTGGTAATTTTTAGGAACACATATGTCATATTATAGTCACCTGATTGCATCTTTGAAATCATTCTTATTGTTTTCCAAGCATTTCAGAGAACTGGGCCCTTCTTCCTTGTCAGACAAATTTGCTCGTCTCTGTTCTATATTCCATCTCTTCCTATTTCCATCGGAATCTCACTCTTTCACTTTTCCTTCTTCTTTTATACTCTGTCACTTTCTCTGTTTTTGCTAGTTTCTTTCCTTCATCATGTAAACTTAGATCACAAGAGGAAGAATTTGGAGGGAAATGGAAAACTGTTAGGATAGTTTTATTTTAGTTCATAGGAGAAGATAATAATGTCTCAAAATAGGACCTTAGCAATGAAGATCAAGAAAAATCCTAAAAACATGTAGAAGGTAGAATCAATAGCATTTGTCAATCAGTAGATGGCTAATTTTGAGTGAAGGCAAAAACGAGTCTCACTTTTTTCCTCCCCATCATCTGGATAAATAGTAGTGATAGTTTTACAAAAAAGGAGAGTTCATTTTGGACATAACTTTAATGTTTTTGAATGGTTTTCAAAGGTCTTCATGAATTTTTTCCCCACTAACTTCATTTCCCATCACTTCTCCAAACCAGTCTTGACGTTTCCCCAATGAGTTAATCTTTTCCATGCTTCCTTCTTTTAGGGGCTCTCTCTGCCCCAACTATTAGTATATCTTGTTTACAGAGTAGTTCCTACATCATATTTAGGTTGTAAATCAAGTGTCATGTTTCAGTGGAGTGACTCCTGACTCTTTGATATGATTTTTATTGTACCAGATATGTTGTAATTGTTTTATATTACATTTATCTTTGTATCCATAGCAACTGACTCAGTGCTTGGTGCATATAAGTTACTCAATGAATATTTATTCAACTAAATGCATTTTTTTAAGGATTTGCACCTGAGGTAACATCTATTGCCAATCTTCTTTTTTTTTCTTCTTCCTCTTCTCCCCAAAGCACCCCAGTATATAGTTGTATATTGTAGTTGTGCTATGAGGGATGCTGCCTCAGCATGGCTTGATGAGCAGTGCTAGGTCCACACCCAGGATCCGAATCTGTGAAATCCTGGGCCACCGACGCCAAGCACATGAACTTGACCAATTGGCCATGGGGCCAGCCACTAAATGCATTTTTGACGCAGCTAATATGATTGTTCTTTGTCTTCACGTCCCCAGTAAATCTGAATTCCAGAATTATACTCCAGCTTGGTTGGTGGGGACTTGTTGACTTCAGTTTTTAAAAATTCTTTAGCTTTTGCTCCTTAATGCTCTTTCCTAGGAACACTTAAAAAATTATAAACCTAAAGCCCACAGAGCAAAATTTCTTCCAAACAATATGCTAGAAAGATCTGCTTTCTGGATACATTTAACATTTCCTCTTCAGCAACAACTTCTTCAGTGTGGACAAGGATGCCATTCAGACACAATGTGCAGTACAGCAGATCCTCATAATGTCAGTGAACTCTTCATGGGTTCTTAACATAGTCCATTGGGTTTATGTGGAATTGGCAAATTATAAAATTACTGTAACATTTAGTTGTGTTAACTCCCTCGGGGCTGATTGAATGGCATATATAGCAAGATGAGATTTCCATGTGACACAATCAAGTGCCACAGTAAACTGAATAAATTGGACACCATATAATTTACCCTAGACCTTAAAACTCCTTAAATTGATTACTACCTTCCTCAGCCATGCTATTTTCCTGAAATGTAAACAATAAATACTAGTTTGCTACCAAATCCGTAAAGAAAAATCTTTCTTTTCCAGTGAGTGAATTTTTTTAAAGAGGTGGATATAATGCTGAATAGCAGTAACAAAACCTTGATTTGAATCTTGGCTTTACTATTTACTAGCTGTGTGACCCTGGGCAAGTAACCTAAATGCTCTGTCTCTATTTCTTTATCAATAAGATGTGGAAAGAATACTTATTTTTAGGGTGATATGGAGGATAAAACGCAACTGTGCATTTTAGCACCTACTACAGAAACTGGTATTTAGTACACACACAATAAAATGGCAGCGTTTTTACAATTTGCTCAAAATATAAGTACATACTATATTTGCACTGTCAAATTCATTGAAAGAAAAATCAGTGTATGTAATCTGATTTATTTTTCAAATGAAAACATTATTTTGTTATTTTGTCTCATAAAATTAATATATGTGTGTAATAAAACTTTCACACAAACAATTCAGAAATGAGTATGAGTAATAAGAGAAAATCCCTTCACATCATTCCCAAGATGACAACCATTATTAACTATTTGCTGTAAATGCAGTTACATAGTTTTATGAGTATCTTTTTTCTACCCAAAAGGGAGTCTCATTATATATACTCTTCTATAACTGTTTTGCCTTAATTTGTAATAAAAATTTTCCCTAGTCACTTATTCAGCCATCTTTTTTTTACATTATTTTTATTTTTCAATTTTTTAAATTTTTATTTATTTATTTTTTCAGGAAGGCTGTCCCTCAGCTAACTGCTGCCAGTCTTCCTCTTTTTTCTGAGGAAGACTGGCCCTGAGCTAATATCCATGCCCATCTTCCTCTGCTTTATATGTGGGACCCCTACCACAGCATGGCTTGCCAAGTGGTGCCCTGTTCGCACCTGGGATCCAGACCGGGGAACCCCTGGCCCCTGAAGTGGAATGTGTGCACCCAACTGCTGTGCCACCGGCTGGCCCTCAGGCATCTTTAATAGCAACTGAGTACTTATTTGTGTTTATAATATAATTCAAGGAAAATTTTGGAGTTTTTTTTATAGTTAGTGCAAGAATCCTAGGAAAGAAAGAAAGCAGTCTTTGTTAGGAGAATGCTATGATAAGCCCTCTGTAAGTTGGAGGGTGGCATCCTGAAGTCTGAAGAAAGAGGGCCTCTTCTCTCCCTGAAAAGGGAGGAAAATATAGATGTTCTTGAGAGAGGAAGATTAGAAAAGGCCAGAAGCAAAGAGGGAGGAGCTAAAAGAGCTAAGGGGTGTGTGTGTGTCTGTGTGTGTGTGTGTGTTAAGAGGGGCATGTGTGCATAGAGAAGACCTGCCCTCCATCACGGAGATGTGGCAGAGAAGAAAGAAGAGACATGTCTAGTGGGATTTTTCAGTACTTGTGAAGTGAAACTAAAAATAGCATAATGTACTTGGGATGATTAATTCGTTATAGAAGACGGTAAAGGGATTGGTGATGGGCAGAAAAAATGACAGCCATATGTATGTGGGGGGAGCTGGTTTCTGGATAACAAATGGAGATAGTATAATTTATTTATGTGTCAAATAGACGATAAACCAGTCAAAAAAGTCTGTAAGGAGGATACTTGTAAATATATATCACCACATTTACTTCCTCCATTTTTTAATTGTTTACATTTTAATTTAAATATCTTAGCTAATTGACATGCTATTGCCTAGCATACCAAGTAATATTCCTTTCCTACCATCCAACAACTTCCAGAGATGTTCAACCTCTTCTAACCTGTAAGAACTTAAATGAAAAGTCCATTTTTTGTTTCCCAGCTACATCATGGAATTGTCATCTTTGAACATCTTAACTCATAGTTAACCACACACTTAAGAATCTAAATTTTATGAATTTCTTTGAAATTCTCTGAATTTAAATTCTACCCTTTATTAAAAGTTGTTTAGAGGCGGGCCCCGTGGCCAAGTGGTTAAGTTCCCGCACACTGTTGCAAGTGGCCCAGTGTTTCGTCAGTTCCAATCCTGGGCACGAACATGGCACTGCTCATCAAGCCACACTGAGGCAGCATCCAACATGCCACAACTAGAAGGACCCACAGCTAAGAATATGTAACTATGTACCGGGGGGCTTTGAGGAGAAAAAGAAAAAAAAAATGAAATCTTTAAAAAAAAAAAAGTTGTTTAAGGTTTACCATCTCCGTGAGTCTATAATGGAGATTTGTTTCCACTCAAATTCTTTATCATTTATCACTCGCTATCCCTTAATTTTGGATGCTTGTCATGTTCTATACATTTTCTGTCTGCAAAGCGGGACCAAAATGTCTGCCGTTACGAGCGTCATCTTATCTGCAGGACTTAAGGCGGAACACATTCAGTGAAAGGCTATCATAAATATTTATCTTAAAATGCTCATGTTTTGAATTTCATATTTAATAATCTCATATTTAAAGAATTTCATAAAGAAACCATATCCTCAAATTGCCAAAACATTATGATGGCCCTCAAAGGAAAATTTATGAATTGAATAATATTTTATATTTTGCTCTACACAATTCCTAAGAATTCTGGCTCCGAAAATAATGATTAAGAGATAGTTAATAACTATATATTGAATGCTTACTATGTGCCAGAGACTGTTCTTAAACTTTTATATAATTATTGTATTTAATCCTTATAACAATTGGCGAGATAGGTATTATCATTTACTGAAATTTACTGTTGAGTATACTAAGCACTAAAATAGTGTAAATAACATACCTAAGGATGCACAGACATAAAGTAGTAAAGTGGGGAATTAAATTCAGGACTGGTGACTCTAGTTTTGTTGTTTCTTTTGAGGAAGATTAGCCCTGAGCTAACATCCACCGCCATTTCTCCTCTTTTTGCTGAGGAGGATTGGCCCTGAGCTAATAGCTGTGCCCATCCTCCTCTATTTTCTATCTGGGATGGCTGCCACAGCATGGTAGGTCCGCACGGAGTTCCAAACCTGTGAACCCTGGGCTGCAGAAGCAGAGCGTGCAAACTTAACCACCACCCTGCCAGGCCAGCCCCTGTTTCACCCTAGTTTTAAACCAGTTTTTACTGCAGATCTCAACTAACGCTTAAATTGAACTATGCTTTCTGAAAAGCTTGTGTTGATTCACTCTTCAAATAATTTTTAGATTAATTTGTCCTAATAAAATAAGAGCCTGAAGTTAGCTTTGCTTTGTGAGTTAATTTAATGAAGCAATCGCCTCTTCAAAATCCTTTAGGATTTTAAATAAACTCTGGGTCAAAAGCAGACAAATTAGCATAACATTCATATTAATGCCTCTCAAAGTGTGTTACACAAGAAGCCAATGCTTTGGAATCTATGCAATGCCAGATATATTATTTTCAAAGAGGCTTTGGTCACTCGTTACGGTGATGAATGACCATGATGAAAATATCAACATATGTCCAAGTTTTTCTTTCAATGTTTTTCCCATAAATATAATATAGAGATATAGAATAAAAATCATTTAATGAGACAAGCAATGGGATTATTTGTAATAGGTACAAGTAAATTTGATTTTCAAAACATACAGTATGACATTCCTCATGATATTACCTACTGATTTTATTTGACCTTGTCATTGTTAGAATTAAGAAATGTCTGAACAGACTACAGTCAGTTCAATAGTTTTCAATAAATTGACTGTACCTCATTGTAAGATGAGAGTATACACTCAAGGGAGACAGTTTTTTTTAAGGAGAGACAATTTTTCTAATCCGTATGATTAATGGATTAGATACAGCAAGCCCTCAGTATATTTGTGATCTCCACAGCTGCTAAAATATACTTAATTACTTAACACACAGACATTTCAAAAATGAGAAAAGGAGCACAGAAAAATCTAGTTAATTTAAATATATGATAAGAAAAAATTCTGTAAAGATAGTTTTTTGGAGTTTTCTGTGGCTCAATTGGCCTGAACATCACACGTAAGTGGGTTGATCCTGAAGGTGTTCCAGAGGGTAGGTTGAACTATCCACCCTAGAAGTTAGTAAAGTTGTGCACATTTTATATTTTACATAAATAAATATTATATTTATAAGTAATCCACAACAATATTCAGTTCAAAGGGAGATTGAGTAAGAACTAGAAAGTGGTAGCCCCACTATTTGCAAGGTGGCTTCAGGGTTCATACATGTGAAGACTCTGACACAGTCTCTCCTAAATAAATTTAGCCTATCAATGTCCGCAGGGCCGGGCCATCCATACGCCCAAGTCATCCAGTCCTCTGTTCATCAGAGTCGGTATTCTGCCTTTTTGGACTCTAATCGTTAGCAAATATCTAACTGAAAATACTATGTTCTAGCTTCTATTTTTGCACAGCAAACATTCTTGGGATATCGGAATATGAGAAAAGGAAAACTATCTCCAAATGAGATTCTTGACCACAACCTTGGTCACACAGGAGACTGGTCAGAGATTCTCTCAAAACTCCAAGTTAACCTTGGAGTTAGCAGTTAGAATGTGAGATATGGTTGGAAGAGCTATCTAATGTTTGGGCTGCAACTACCAACTTTCTACTTCCCAAGTCTGTGATCTCTAAGCACCTGCATTTCCCCCCTGAGCCTCAGCCACATGTAAAGCCTATGGTCCAGTATCTAATATGGATAAAAATGACAGCTTCTGTTTCTAAAAGAGTCTCTGCACTAACAATGTTGACGTAGGACCAAATTCAGGTTAACTGTGAGTCCTTGTCATACACAAGTGTCTAATAATTTGAAGATGTGTTGATAAATATATTCCATATTTTTATAAAGAGAAGAAAAATAAGAAATTATTCCCTATAGAATTATGATTCTATGATGTTAACGTTTTGAACAAAGGAATTTACAAGAGGAATGCTTCATCTTTTAAGGACGAGGAAAACTATAGCTAATGTAAATCTGTGAAATGTACAAGTTTAGTTGGAGAACCATCACTGAGAGCATTCCTCTTTGGCATTTTGAATTCATGTGAAAATGTACTTTATGTCTCTAAACAGGAAGCAGTCAGCCAGGTTTTTCACAAAATATATATTCACAAAGTGCTGCAGAAATAGAATCAGTTTCTTCCCTGTGGAAGGAAATGTTAAATATAGTTACTAAGATGAGTGCTGGATCAATACATCAATATAGTTCAGGTTCCTGATTTCCAGAAAGATGTGAAGCCTGAAGCAAACTAAGACGTAACTGAAGTTACAAAAAGAATCCATCATTACTCAGGGGCATTTTCCTCAGGAAAATATTGTTTCCTCTCACAAATCATGCCTACTTTGTAATTCTGAAAAGTAGTTTTTGCCGTAGTATCCTGGTGATCAATTTACCTCTAAAGACCCTTTCCTATTATTAAGAATGATGGTTAATTTTATATGTCAACTTAACTGGGTGTGCCCATGGGTGTATTTTTGGATGAAATTAACATTTAGATTGGGAGCCTGAGGAAAGCAGAACGTCCCCACCTAATGTGGGTGGTCCTCCTCTAATCAGTTGAAAGCCTGAATAGAACAATAAGACTGACCCTCCTGTAAGAAGGAGTTCCTCCTGCCTGAATACATAAGCTGACGCATCAGTCTTTTCTTGCCTTTGGACTTGAACTGAAAGATCAGCTCTTCTCAGCTCTTGAGTCTGTCATCTTTCAGACTGGAACAACACCATTAGCTCTCTTGGTTCTCAAGACTTTGGACTTGGACTGTAACTACTCAATGATTCTCCTGGGTCTCCAGGAGAGGGTTCAGAAGGTGGGGAGAAGAGAAGGAGGACTTCTGTAACTTCAAATCACCTTTCCAGATTTCCTTTGAAATTTTATGCCTCAAACTCTGCTTTCTACCTTACACAAAGACAAAGATATGGTGTCAGATGAACACCATCAGTAAATGATATGGATCTAGTCACTTTCTGGATAAGATTGAAAGTAAATTTAGAGAACAAAATTAATGTCATCCTTGAAAACACAGTTAATTTTTTTTAAACTTCATTAAATATACCATCCTAAAAACAATCTTAGAGGCAAATTAGCATATATAAACAAAGCCAGAGTTTTTCCAAAAGTTCCTTATTTTGATTAAGGATAATGATAATGGAAGACATTTTAATCTAGTTCAACAATATATAGCAGGTCTAAAATCAACTACCAAAAAGAGCACAAAGAAACAGCTCTGAATAAGAGCTTATGCCATCTCTACCCATACCAGAGAGAACCCTACAGTGGAGAAATTCAACAGAAATCTAGGGAGAAGCTGAGAAGGGGAAAGAATGGGAAGAATTTTACTCCTATATAAAATCTGACTCCAAGAATGTAATGGAGAAAGGATGATTCATTTGTTTGATTAATAGTTTGTCAGCATCACATCAAGATTTGTCAGCTCTGAGCCAATGGGCATGTTTGGTGTTGGAGAGGATGGGGGGAAATCTCTTCAAAAGCTTTTGTTCTCTGAGCAGACGACTTCAAGTTTTCTAGATGTTGTGTTGCAATTATGGAAAGAGTTTTAGACCACCTGCTCTCTGCTACCACATTTGGATGGGGTGGAGGGAAATCTAGAGGAGCATGCTATATAGAAGCTACAGAAGAGAGTAAAAGGAAAGCATAAAGCATATGGCAAATGAGGTAGCTGAATGAAGGCCAGATGAGATAGACCCACGCAGAGACGGACACTATTTTACAAGTTTGCATAATAGGCTTTTTTAGGTACAATTATTATGTAAGGATAACCAAAAAAAATCTAACATAGGAATTCTTTTTCCTTCTTTACTCATGCTATATATTCATTCATACTAATGCTATGGCTGTTTAATCATAAGAAGCAGAAAAACAATTGCATGGATACAAATGCGATTCTATATAAGCTGAAGCTGCATTGGAAAAAATGTCTACCACTGGATTTTTCAGATGTATCTTTCCCTACAAAGGAAATTAATTAGCAAATAAAAGCAAGACTTACATGATTGAAGATCCCAGTGACCTTTTAAATCCTGACGATTTGCTCTTTTCTGGGTATTTCCAATGGCACTATCACTGAGTAACCTATTAGAGTCATGTTTTATGCTTTGTTCCTAGACTCTATATCTGACATATTTTTCTTTAATTTCTAACCAAGAGAAGACCCATAAAGAATGTCATGAGAAAGGCAGCTCTCCTCTGAGACTTGGTATTAGAAGAAAAGGTCTGTTTTCAGGTCAGCCACTCAGGTGGAATTGCTCTCCTAGGGCAGCACTGTTTCTCCAAGGAAAGGTACATCTTCCCCTGTTGCCCTTCACAGAACTAATGAGATACACAGGTCTGCAACGCCAGCCACCTTGTGGACTTGCCACCTAGCTTATCAAGGAGAAGTTGACTCCGGGAGCAACTACAAAAAGGAAGCTCCTCTGATTTAGATGGTGCCAAAACGCAAGCGAGGCTCTGCCTCCTGTCTCATTTGATGATTTTTCATGCTTTTCTTCTGCTTCCAGGGGCTGATTCATCTTTTTTCTCCCACATCCCTTGCTTTAAGTGTTTCCAGTTGTAACTGGAACTTGTCTTTGAACTAAAAGATTTACTTCTCTCTTGGTTCTTTTCTCACTGGCTCGTACAACTTCTCTCTCGATAATGTGAGGGCTGCATCTATTTTCATCTCTCCTCTCCTCTGCCTGTGAATCTCTTTATCAGGAAGTGTGTAATATAGTAGAAAGGGCAGGACTTGGCTGACAGGGATCTGGCTGTGTGACCTTTGGCACAGCAATTAACTCCTTTAGGCAATAGGTTTCTTCTTTCTAAAATAAGGGTGTTAGATTCAATTATCTCGGTGATCATCCCAGCTCTAATTTTCCCTGACTCTGTGTTTTCACAGTGCTCAGTCTACCATGCAAGCTCAGTACATGTGTATTAGTTTCCTATTGTTGCTGTAACAAAATACTGCAAATGTGATGGCTTACAACAAGACAAATTTATTATTTTATAGCTCTGGACAGCAGAAGTCCGACATGGTCTCACTGGGCTAAAAACAGTGTCCACAGGGCTGTCCTCCTTTTTGGAGACTGTAGGGGAGAAGCTGTTTCCTTGCATTTTCCAGCTTTTAAGAGAACCTATATCCCTTGATTGGCATCCACTTCCTCCATCTTCAAAGTCAAAGATAGTAGGTCAAGTCCTTCTCTCTTTGCATCACTCTGAACAACTGTAGACAGAAAATGTTCTCTGCTTTTAAGAACTCATGTATCAGATTGGGCACATCTGGATAATGCAGGATGATCTCCTCATATCAATGTTCTAACCTTAATCACATCTGCAATACCTCTTTTGCCATGTAAGATAATGTGGTATTCACAGGGTATGGGCATCTTGGAGGGCCATTATTCTGCCTACCAAACATGTTACTGACTAAGACAGCGTTTTATGCCTGGTAGCACCAAATCAAGCCAAAGTAGTCAGATACTTCTTCCCTTTCTCCTGCTTTTCTGGTTTCAGACTGCATCCTGGAATAACCCAACTCAGCCTCAAACTGTCATTACCCAGGAAGTACACTTCTGAAGCCATCCCCACACCGTCTTTTGGATTAGCTCATTTAAGAACCCTCATTCCTGCCTGGAACAGTTCTGAATCTCAACTCTCCCTGCTTGGACTCATGGTTTGTTGTTAAATATATTTTAAGGATGGCACCTTCTATACTAGCTTGTCAACATACCAGTTTAGCTTTCCATTGTTTGTCTACTTTCCTTTGATCTTTGGTCACTCTAAGTGGCTGCTGCTCTCTGGTGATATACTCTATGTCCCTAATGGGGACATACCTTGACACTCAAAATTTTGGCTGCTTGCTGTGATTTCTAAACTCTGGATAAATAAGTCAATTCCTATCTGGCCCTCTAAATTTTCTTTCTTGAGATTCCTGCACCAGCCATACAGTCACCTCTTTCATCTCTTCCAGTTGTGGTTGTTAGTCTATAGGGACAACTTCAGGGGTGGTCAACCAGTGCAGTCACACAGGGCCCTGCACTCAGAAGGGGACCTTCTGCTAGGGGTATAATGCTGTGTGGTCAACATCTTGAAATTCTTAATAACTCTATTTTTGAATTTATGTTTTTTTAGTAAAGTCTGATGGAATAATTGAAGCACGCACTTGTGGCTTATAGCCTTGGCTCACTGTCATCCTGCTTCTTGCTGCTTCTCTACCTCCCTGGGATGGGTTATCTGCCATCTGCTCCCCAATCCCTGCCTAGCGCCTTCACCATCCTTCACTCTTGGCAGAGGCTGCATGTGGGCAAAGAGAGAGTCGAAGTCAGTGCCCAGTTCCAGGGTGGAGCCCTGGGTGCCTGTGAGGATCTGCAGTTGCCCAGCCACTAATCCTGCCCAAGGACACGGGACATTAATTAGCAAATAAGAACCACCATGACAGGTAGAGAAAAAGACTGCGAAAGAAAGGAAAAAAATATTTTTCTCTCTTCTTTGGACATGCTGGCCTGTATTTTTATTTTGTACTAGGCCCCACAAATTATGTAATTGGCCCCGACAATTTAGTTCAAGATTTCTTAGCTTCAGCACTCTTGACATGTGGGGCTACATAATTATTTCCTGTGAGCTGCTGTCCTCTGAGTTGTACGGTTTAGAAGCATCTCTAGCCTTTATCACTGGATGCCAATAGCATCTCTTCTCACTTGTGACAACTCACAATATCTCCAGACATTGCCAAATGCTCCCTGGGGTGGAATGAAACCTCCCCAGTCAAGAATCACTGGTTTGGTTTCTGGAAATTAAATCCTTGTTCTTGAGCTTCATGTTTGATGAAGGTATTAATATCTATACCCTAATGTCTATGCCCTAAATGTTAAGTCAAACTACTCTAGAGTCTAATATCAAATAAGATCACAGATTCTAGAATCCATCCTGGATATTTTTGGATTAAATATAGATGTTATTATCTTTACACACACAGACACACTAGAATCTAGAATCTGTTGGATAAAGCGCCATTATTTACAGCAGTAGAAGCTTCAACTCCTTTCTTTTTTAAGTCAAACATTAGGCTAGAAGTTATTCGGACTGACCAAAGTACTAAATCATTTAAGGGGATACCTTGAATCAATTGCTTATTTTCAAGTTCCTTGTACATTTTTTCCAACAAATTGAGGTTTTTAAACAAATTCTCAATTCAATCAAACAAACTGATTTGGCTAATCACTAAATCTACTGAACAGTTTACTGTTATATTCATAGAAAGAGCAGAGATTTGTTAAGTATGTTGGCAGTTTGATTCAGCTGAAGTTTATGTGTCCATAGCTCTCTGCATATGACCCATTACCACACTCACCGATTTGTATTCTAATTACATGATCAAGGTCCATCTGCTGCACTAGACTGTCATCTCCTTGTGCCAAAGTACCTGGCATAGGTTAGGCCTCAAAACATATTCACTAATTTGTGAATTATCTATGCTTCAACAATTTCCACCTGGTTGAATATTTTTTTTTTTGAGGAAGATCAGCCCTGAGCTAACATCTGCCAAAAATCCTCCTCTTTTTTGCTGAGGAAGACTGGCCCTGAGCTAACGTCCATGCCGATCTTCCTCTACTTTCTATATGGGACTCCTGCCACAGCATAGCTTGATGAGCGGTGCATAGGTCCACACCCAGGATCTGAACCAGTGAACCCCGGGCCGCCGAAGCAGAACGTGTGAACTTAACCACTGCACCACCGGGCCAGACCAGTTGAATACTTTTTTTTAAAGATATATATGTAAATAGAAGAAAAAAAAGAAAAAAATCAAAAGACTGTATATGAGATGCCTTCCTGCTATTTTGAAAACTGCTTTTAAATTCTTATTTGAACTGAGGACATATGGTTAAGATTATTTAAAAAACACTAATACAGAAGCACAGAAATATTTTTTTAAATGAAGTATGATCGTGAACCAAAAAAGCTTGAATGGAACTGAAATATGCACTTTAAAGAATGAACCTAAATCTTAAAAATTAGAAACCTGTTATTATTAAAAAAATTGTACTAATTTTGGTTGTATTTTGGGTAAGAACTTTTTCAAAACAGATGACATTCCCCTCATAACCTAAAAAGTTTCATGCATATTCATTTAGATTCTTAAGAGAATCTCATTATCTCTTCCAAAAAAGAATTAATGGCCCTTAATGGTTTCTGATGACACTTTGTCTTTGTCCTTTTCTCAACTCTGTGGATGACTTTGAGCACACAAATGTCTCTGCTCACACTTGAACTCTCAAGTCTCTTGCATGAACACAGGATTGAAAAGAAAACATTCTTCCTACAGTGTCATGAATTTTGTATTCTATTTTAAACATGGTAAAAAAAAGTTATACCCGAGTGTACTTTATGTATTTATATCGAATTTTTAGTATTAAAAAAATAGCAAAATAAGAAAGGGAAACTGGTGGAGTCTTAAAGGAAAACAGGATAAGGATTATAAAGGACCCTCTAGGCCCGTCTAGTGATTTGGGGGCCTGTTCCTAAGAACAGCAGGAAATCATGGAAGAGTCGTTAGAAATGAGCAAATCAAACAGACCTGGGTTCAAATACAACTTCACTTCCCCAGAGTTCCCTCAGTTCTACAATGGACATAAAAATAGTAACTACCACGGGACTGGCCGAGTGGTTAAGTTCGCACGCTCCGCTGCAAGCGGCCCAGTGTTTCGTTGGTTTGAATCCTGGGCGCGGACATGGCACTGCTCATCAAGCCACGCTGAGGCAGCGTCCCACATGCCACAACTAGAAGGACCCACAATGAAGAATATACAACTATGTACTGGGGGGCTTTGGGGAGAAAAAGGAAAAAATAAAATCTTTTAAAAAAAATAGTAACTACCTCATTATATTATAAGAATGAAGCAAACAGAAATGGTTTAGCATGGCTGCCCCTCTTTCAAGCATCTCTAATCTCTCTTAGTGATTCTCTCTGAGCATAACTTCCCCTGACTAGTCAAAGTCTAGATCGGAGAGGTTAGAAACCTTCACCTTGAGCAGTTCCACTCCCCTCAAAGCAGAGGATCCTAGACTCTGATTCTTCCTTCCTCATGTCCACTCCAGGTGTCTCCTTATATGACGTAGGAGGGTTGGATGGTAAGGAGAGTGGGGCCAGTTCTGCCTTGTTCTGAGGAAAATATGGAGGAAGATTCTTCCTAGGCATTTTGGGGGTAATCAGGTTACTTCTTCACTTGGAAATGGAATGATCTAGTATGTGGAGCAAAAATGAAGCAGAAGCTATAATTTGGACAGGAGTAATTGGGACAGCTATAATTTGGGAATGGACAGGAGTAAGTTGAATGTGTTGAGCTAAAACAATGGCTCACATCAGAATTAGGATAAAGAACAAATAACCAAAGGGAAAGTGAGGAGCATACCACCATAATAATCTGTACGTGCTTGTTTAGCCCGTAAAGCCTGATTTTTCCAAGGCTGCATCATTATCTATACAATATAGCAAAGACGTTTTAGAGTTAAGGAATATCACCAAGATGCACACGCAACATTAATTCCCTTTTGGATCATGAAGACACCGATTCCATGTCACAGATGAGACTTTCTTCATCACTCCATTGGGTTCTGTTTTGGGAATCCTGCTGGTTACTCATTTAATTGTTGGCGTAGCTCCCGCTGATTACTAGAGTTGTGGAGATGACAGAGTGATGCAGTTTTTTTCTCCTAGAATTGCTTTGTTGTTAGGAATGGAAACGAAATAAAATCTGATATTTAAATATATATATATATATATATATATACTTATATACTCATGTTCGAATTTCTTTTTTTCTTAATCCTTATTTGGGGCTTTTATTATTTAACTAATTAATTAATATATCAATTTGATGATTTGCAACTGTCACTGACAAACCATGTGTTTATAGTTGCAAGTAGTCAGGGAAAGTTACATTTTGTATTATCCTTAGGCATCATAAATTCCTGAGCGTTACGCAAAGCATTACAAAAATGATTTGCACAACAGGGGGTTCAGTTTTTAATAAAAGTGACTCATTTTTAATTATAGCAATTAAGATCTTCTTATTGGCAGGAAGACCACCACATTGTAGTCTTGAGGCTTTGTTTCCATGATTCCACTGGGCTTAGAATATATCCTACTCTTTGGGTTATGGCTATTTCTAAGTCTTAAGATTATTGAACCTAGATAAGTAATGTACAGAAGGCACAATTCTTCAAAATATGTCTGAGGAAATGTTTTTATCTAGATAGGCTCAGATTTTCATCAGATCTTAGGAAAATGAAAGAGAAAAACAGTGTTGCATAAGGAATGAATATGTATCTCTGTGGAAACCTTGGTTGAAAATATTTTGTCACTATAACATATTGTGAATGGATATTACACTTCGGCTTGGTACATACTTGAACAATATGTTTTAAACAAATGACATGTTCATTTTCTCACTCTCTATATGTGATCCTCTTAAAGAAGAAAACTCATACAGGAATTAAATCTGCCAAAATGCCAAGTTTTTGACAGTTCTATTTCTGTGGCAGACCTAATTAAACCTGAAATTTTCCAATATTTTCACTGACATCATTTATGTTGTAATTAACACTTTTTACTGGTAAAGACGGTTGTTTTCAGAGGAAGTGTTTCATCTTGTTGTGGTTGAAACTACAAAACTGAAATAATAAAACCATAATTATGAAAATTTCCTAGCCACAAGTTTGCACAGGAGACTGCTCTACACCTGAACAACAACAAAAGGTAATTAAATGCAGACAGGTATAAGACTGCAGAGTCGTAGAGCACTGACTAGCGTTTTTCTCTTTCTGGTATATTTTAACAAGGCTGGCAATTTGGCAAGTTATTTAGATGATGGCATTATTATAAACCTACAAAAATGTATATTTTGAACAGATGGTGCAGCAAACTATAACAGTGTAGATGATGAGGAATCAGAGAACTATATATAAATATTATGATGACACCTGGAAGTCTGTACAATTTATTTAAAGTAGCAAAACAGTTGGGAACATATGAATCTGCAGTCTGACTGATATAGACATACACACACACATCTTCTTGGACATAAATTTTTAGGTTAGATAATATTATAAGTACCCAATAAAGTAATCAAACATATTTCTTAATATCGTTGGAATATTTGCAATATGTAATTTTTAATTTTCATATTTTACCCAAATTCATTTCAATAAGAAATATTATAAAGAAATAGTAGTTTTCTTGTAAGTGGAGCAGGGTTAGAATAAACGGAAAAAAATTGACATTCCACCTTATCGGTCATCATGAAAAATGAGGAGAAAAAAAGACATAGCTGTTATAGAATGATTTGATCTGTTGTGTTGATGGGCGGGAATAAAAGTGCTGAGAACCGTCCGTCAAGTTGGCACAGCTCACTGAGAGCAAATTTGCTGTGAATGATGATAATTTGTACTGAAAGAAATTAGTGCCAATTTGATTAGGAATTGCCCTTCTGTTCAGATTTCAGTGGCTAATATATCCTGTCATGGTTACAGCTTTATCTAGGATATAGGAGTAAAACAAAAATGGGTTAGAGAGGAGAGAGAATAATTACAGGGAGCATTCTACTCCTTTGATTTGTAAATTTGGCGGGGGGAGGTGGGGCGCCAAGAGAAAGAATGCAAAAGAAATGATATTTATTTTACATTTCATGAAAAACTACATATTTTCTCCACCTGCAGGGCATTATGATAATTTATCTTAAGCTTGAATGATGCATGAAATGAAAATGTTTCTAGCTCCTGTTTCCCCTTCATTTTACAAGTGAGAATAATTGATCTTCAAGTTTTTAAAAAAATAACTTGTATACAGAACATATTATAATTTGTAAAGTGCTTTCACAACTTCCATTTACTTAATTTTCACAACACCTAAAACACAGTCATAGGAACGTTAAGGCTCACAGAATCCAGGTCCGAGTGGAGAGTACACTTGACTGTTAAACTGTCATGCATGCCCCTCGTGGGAGAGCTGAATCTCCATTCCAGCTCTAACAGGTTCTCCTTCCATCAACAAGTCGGCATAATTCTTTTAAATGTTTGGAAAGATTCTATAAATAGATCTTACAGGATATTTTCTTAACCATTGTGTCTCTGTGATAGCAAGAAAATGCTGGCTCTCCCTTCTTTCTTTTTAGATGACAAAGTTCACATCCCTTCTCCCTTTGATACCAAGCAATGGGCTTGCTCTGCTCACCTCCATCTGAGCCAGTTAATCACAATGAGTTAGGGATCATGAAAGGAAGTTTAATTCAATTAGCCAGTATCATCGAGAAGATGGCAGACTAATGTCTCAAAAACACCACCTTCAAAAATTACAGAATCTTGAGGTAGTTATGTAGGCGAAAATGGGCAGTAAGGAGGGGGTTTCCTTCAGGCATGACAGACTCCAGGGTCTTTCACTGTTCCATTCTTCTGTCAGCTGTGATGAATACCTTGTAGGTGTGTTTCCCGCCTGTGGTCAGCCTGTTCCTGGAGAGAAACTCATAGAACAAAGTTTTAATTTATCAAGCTATCAGGGAGTACATACGTAAGTGGGGACCATAAATCAGGAGAGCACGTGAATTTTTTTAGAGTGCATGCGGAGCAGTGAGTAGTCACACAGAGGAGGGGCTGGGGCCATTTAGCATAACAAGCCTCACTTGTGCTCCCTTACACCTTGTTTTCAAATATAATTTGTGCATATTCAATTGGAACCTATCAAACTTTATTTAATTCATGATGTAAATCAACTGAGAAATCAATCTTCTTCTAAAATATTGTTGAAGGTGGGCAAGGATTAGATGGTGGGGAAGAAGAAGCAAAAGAATATGCTTACCTGAGCATTTATAAGTCTCTCTTTCTCCATTTATGTCTCTTTCAAATATCATCTTTCCAGAGAAACTTCAATTCCCCTGTTTAAATAATCTAGACTCATACCCACTCCCAACGATATACACACCATGTGTTCACCCCTGTTTTATTTTTCTTTTGAACAATGATCATAACCCACATTTTACTACTGCTTGTTCATGTGCTTATAGTGTTTCTACTAGAAGTTTATCTCTATGAGGTCAACCATTTTGCCATAGATCTGAATAATGCCTGGCACATGTTACTAATAACTGACACAGAGCGCTCACGACATCATTCATTTATTTAATCTTGGTATGAAGTAGTTATTACTAGCTTTTCCATTTCAATTTGAGAAACCTGTGTCACAGAGAGGTTAAGTAATTTGTCCAGGGTTCTACAACTAGATGTGGTAGAGGTGGAATCTGAACCCAAAAAGCTTGTTCCCAGAGTCTGTGCCTTCACCACTATGTCGAAGACACTTAAGCAATATAGTTGAATTAATAAATTGATAAATAAAATTGTATTATTAGTTAAGTCTTAAGTATAAAACAAACAGACTTTATTGAAAAACATGTCTGACCACCTTTCACCCATACCTTCGGCCAAAGAACCTGCTAATTAATTAAGAACCTGAAAAGAGATGGGAGTTTAGTCAGATCTTTGGTTTAAAATTTCCCTAAGCCACCTGGTCAAGAAACTTTGTAGTTGGGGGGTGTGTGTGTGTGTGTTTTCTTTTATAGACTTACCTAATCTTTTGTAAAATGAGAGCTACCATTAGCCAACTTGCTAATTAGGGTCATGTTTGTCCTGCTGGGAAAATAAAACATCTACTTGATTATTTAGAGTTATTACTTTACTTGCTAAGGGTCCAAGCACTTGAATTTCAAAACTGGGCAAATTATCTCCTAGGTCTTAGTCAGCATTCTACTCTGAGTCAGTATGGAAATTAAGAATTTGCTTTAAGTTACTAGATTTTTCTTTAGTTGACATGATCAGTTTTCATGATAGAACTACTATCAGCATCCAGATTTAGCAATGAGTTTTCCCCTTTGCATGGAGTTCAGTTTAGTAATAGTAAATAGCAAAACTAACTATATACAGGTTTAAAATAAAAAACACATTGGTATAAGTATTTATAAAAAATGTGATGACCACAGCCAGCCCTGATGGGCTAACCATTAAAGTTCAGTGCACTCTGCTTCGTCAGCCAAGGTTCGGTTCCCGGGCATGGAACCACACCCCTTGTCTGTCAGTAGACGAATGCTGCGGTGGTGGTTCACATAGAAGAACTAGGAAGACTTCCAACTAAAATATATGACTATGTGCTGGGGCTCTGGAGAGAAGAAAAAAAAAGAGAGAAAGAGGAAGATTGGCAGCAGATGTTAGCTCAGAGCAAATCTTTCCCAGCAAAAAAAAAAAAAATACAATGACCACTGCTTTCCTCTCTAACTAGATACAGTTTTAAAAAGTGCTGAGGTTTCTTATCAACAATCTACGCTTTAAGGTGAGTCTAAGCTTTGAGGTGAATCTCATTTCTGAAAGTTACTTATCTTCGGTTGCTCTGCCTGATCCCTCTGAAGCTAGAGTCTGTGTGGTGCACTTTTCTAGGCTTCAACTCTGATCTGCTCTGCAGCCCAGAACAAGATGAAAAAATGAACTGCAAAATCTTTGAGAGTCAGGGCTACCTGGAGTTTTATTTACTGAATTTATAGCTCTAACCCAAAGGAAGGCTTTAAGGATTGGAGTAATAAATAACATTCATTTTTAAGAAAAATAAATAGAATATGCCAGTTCTTTCCACCATAAATCTCATCCTACCCATTATCTCAATAACAAGGGTTTTAGTGTTGATGTTTTACTTGGAGTAAAGTAATTGATGTATTTGTAATTGGAGTAAAGTTGATGATTTGGAGTGTTCAGTCTATAGAAGCTCTGATGCATTAAAAAAGTAAAAATAATGGCTTACTATTTAATACAGAATTATTTATTTATTTTATAACAAAATGTCCACTGACCATGTCTTTAGATAAATGGTAAGTGTTACATTTATTTTCACCATGAATAAATCATATGGATTCAATTTGTACTGCATTTTACCAGTAACAATACAACTACCTTCTAAGCTACACACAAGGCAGGAAAACAAACATTTGCCAAGTCATAAGCATACTCTTCACAGCCTAACCAGTTCTCTGACAGGATACTTAAGAAAAAGGCAGAATAGCATCTGGTTTGGTGCATGACATTTCGTAGGACCTAAACAGACATCTTTAAATGGAATTGAATTGACTGAAAACACAAAATATAGAGGAACTTTTTTGAGTGACAGTTTATTTCTTGTCACTGAAGGAAGGGACACTTAATCTAGAGCAAACTTCCTCTAAGGCAATCCTCTTCTGATTTACACAAGAGCATCTATTAGCAGTAGTATAAACATACACAACACACTCTAAGAAAGAAAGGAACAAAATAATGAAAGAGTAAATGGTGAATCTTTTAAATATCCTTAAGGGTTTTATAATTATTGTTATTAAACATAGCACTCAGTCAGCCACATTAAATTAGTACTGAGTGTAATTCATTCCTGAGCTTATCCCAGGTTTAATGAGTAGGGTACTGCTGGACTAAGAGGGCTTCAGAAACTCACATTGCCCTCTTGAAACAAAGCCACATCCATTGTTCTGACCCTAATAAAAGGTGTTGTAAAATTGATGGCGGTGGATTCTGAAATCTCATCGTCAGTAATAAAAGCTGAGACCAGAAGCACATAAACTTCCAACTACCATCTCAGTGCAAGTAAAGAACTATAGTCCCTAGAACCTCTTCCATTAGAAATTATTAGGGCCAGCCCCATGGCCCAGTGGTTAATTTTGCGCGCTCTGGCTTGGCGTCCCAGGGTTTTGCAGGTTTGGATCCTGGGTGCAGACATGGCACTGCTTGTCAGGCCATGCTGAGGCAGCATCCCGCATGCCACTAGAAGGACCCACAACTAAAAAATATACAACTATATACTGGGGAGATTTGGGGAGGAAAAAAAAGAAGATTGGCAACAGTTGTTAGCTTAGCTGCCAATCTTAAAAAAAAAAAGAAATTATTAAACTTTTACATTTTTCACACTCCTTGTGATTTTCTGTTTTCCCATAATAATCAGTAGGAAATCCTTAATAAGTATTCATAGCTAATATTTTTAAGCATTTACTACTTGCTGGGCACTGTTCTAAGAAACACATATTAGCTTCAATCCTCATAAAAACCTAATGAGAACATTTAATATACTACAGGCTAATTTTCAAAGAGGAGGGATGAGAAAAAAATCACCAGTTCCTGTCCAATGTTGAGTACCCTTCCTTGTATCACTTCTGACTCCATGATCCCACACTTTCTTTGGTGTTATTAATATACTCCTGATGCCCACACATTGGCTCCAGGCCAGAAGTAATGTAGAGTGGCCTTGTTCAGAGATGCAGCATCTCACAGTAGAATTAGCATCATGTCCTACAAAGTGACTAAATTCTTTGTTATAGGACCTATAGCTCTGTGAGCAGGAGAACACACAAAGAGAGAGATGGAGACGTAGAGATAGAGGTAAAGATAGAGATAGAGATAAAGATAGAGATAGAGATAAAGATAGAAATAGAGATAAAGATAGAAATAGAGATAAAGATAGAGGGAAAGAGAGACAGCAGGAGAGAACGTGCCCCTCCACCTTACGTTACATCTGGCGTCAGATGGCTCTATCAATCCCACCTAATCCCAAAGCTAGATTACCACCTTCCTCCCGTCTTGGCTCTGTCCAAGTCCAAGGGGAAACTCATTTGCCTGACACACCCAGATCAACTTTCTCCTGGCTCTGAGCCCAGCCAAGCTACTCCCCCTCAGGTCTGGGTGCATTCTCTGGCATCTGCCCTGCCAAGAGAGAAGTCAGAGCATTGCCTGAGAATGAAAACTGAGAGAAAGAAATGAGGATAGTTCCAGTGAGCCCTCACTAAAGGACATAGCAGCATTAGTGAAGACAGAATAGCCAGAGTTGAAGAGTGGCCATCTGTCAAACCAGAGCCACTCCTGCTACACCAGTCGCAGCCCCAAACTCAAACTGGGCCCCAGTCAGGTCATCCAGTGTGACTGTCCTTGCTTCTACTAAGCCCTCTGCAGGGGCCACAAGCTCTAAAGAGGACACAAGGCTTCTAGCTGAGAGGAGAGCAGCAAAGAAGGAGGAAAGGGAAAGGAGGAAGTGGGAAGAACTCAAGTTCTCAAGAAAGAAGAGAGGAGTTGGTTCAAAGGTGGCTGAAGAGAAGACTCGCAATGAGGAAGAATCCTGACAGCTACAAGCTGAGGAAGCCAGAGAGAAGGAGGAGCAACTGTGAAGGCAAGTAAGAGAGAGAGAACTAAGCAGCAGGAGGAGACAGAATGCATTCAGAAATAGAAAGAAGCTCATGTTCCTGAAGAAAAGATCCCGCAGGAACAAGAGAAGTGTTTTGAGAGACAAAAACAGGAAGGTATGAAGACAAAGAAGCTACTTGAGCAGATTATGAAAGGAACTGGGAGACTGGATGCTACAGATAAGAAAGCTGTACCTAAGAAATGTAGATATAGCCAAGGGAGCTAGCCCTGCAGAAGCAACAGTATCTACACTACCATGTGAGAGAAACTCCAGGAAATGGAGAACCAGTGGCCATCTTGGAGTCGCTATGTTCCAGGTACTTCCCAGGCTACAGTCATGAACAAATGCATCCAAAACTTTTTATGAGCTTTGTCTGATAGACAAGCAATGTCTTTCAGAAATTGTTAAATTTAAGATCAAGCCAAATCAGCAAGAAATTATACAATGGGAATCTCACAAAAGCAGTTTCAGCAGAATTAATAAGCAAACAGGATAGGAGCTGGTTGGAGATTCATTCAATGGTAAGGGAACCTGTGAAGGAAGATTGTTACTTTGAAAAATTTGAATGAGAAGGTAGACAGTGGATTGAGGATGTAAACTCAAAGGATAGTTTTGTTTCTTTGCTTTGGCTTGGCTTTTAGAATAGAAGTTTAGCATGTTTATACAGGTTAAAGGCAAGAAGACAGTAGTGAATTTGAGACTGAAGCTATAAGAGAAGCAAAAGATAACAGATTGAGGAAGATTCTGGAAAAAGTGAGAGCAAATGGAATGAAGAGGACAGGTAGGTAGAGAGATTGTCTTTGAATGGGAAGAAAAAGAACTCATTCTATGAATGATTCTATTATTCTGGAGAAAAAAAGCCGGCAGAAAATTCGGGTGGGTGATGGGCATAAATTTAATTGAGGGAGTGCCTATGTCCTTAGTTTTCTCAGCTAAGGGAAGGGTAAGTGGAAATCAGGAAAGGTGGGAATGTTGGGAATAATTGCTGAAACAAGACAGGGAGATGGCAAAAGACAAGCAAAACAATGACAAACAATTTAAAGTTTTACTAAATATTACTGGATGAAATAATTCCATAATTTATATGTATGTATTAACTCTGCATTATTAGATATTAGGTAATATATTAGGTAATATTTGGTAAGACATTGATTTGGATTTAATTGGGTTACCTCTTTGACAGGATGTAGACGTCTGTAGGGCTCTCTACCAAAAATGCTTCCTTACTTCCTGAAATTCCTCCATTAATGATTCACTCATTTGACTATGAAGAGCTTTTTAATTCTAAGAATTTTTCTCCTAAAATTCCCCTAAAACCTTAAGTATTATTAGCTGAGGACAAAGTCCTGGAGAAATGGAAAACTATCATGTACAATAGAAGGCTAGTTCCTGGGGACACATGCGGGAGGGACTTTGAAACAGGATTTGGAGGGATAGACTCTGAAAATGGACAAATAGCACTGTAGTTTGATTGGAACTGCTTTGTTTTTTAAATCTTTTACTTATTTAAAAATCTGACGACCTCAAGAACTTCTTGATAACTGTTAACACCTGGGAAATTTTTTTTCATGCAAGATCAGAACTATTTTTTCCAGGGTTCATCCTGTGATCCACTTCTCTTGAAGTCATGGATATATTTCTCCTTGTATTTTTTTCCATCTTGTAGAAGCTACTAAGTGTCATCTGTGTGTATGTGTGTGTGTGTCTGTGTGTGTTCCACTCACTGAAGCTACAATGCAGGAAGCATTGATTTGTTGTCTGAAAGGGTACTATGCCCTCAATAGAAATGATAACTTGCCACTTATTGTGAAACCTGACCTCTGTGGTATAGCAATGAAACTGCTGAAAATCAATGTGATATCTTGGGGGGAAAAACCCATTTAAAATCAAAGTTGATGAAGGTCACTCTGTCTTATAATTCTTTCCTGTACAATTTCCAGGCACCAGTGGAGGAATTAAGAAAGGAAAGACCAATATTTTTATTTCTTCTCTGAGAAACAGTGACCCTGGAAGAGACCTCTTAGTCTAGCAGAGCAAAACAGTGAGTCTATGGCTATACACAGCCAGGGAACAGAAGAGCTTTGCACAGTCAAATTGGGGTAGATCCCAGAGAAGAGGTTTGAAAGATTGAAGGATGAGGCCAAGTACTTCAGTGGAATCAAAGCAAATGCCATCTATCACATCTTCATTCATGCAGAGCGGAGACGTAAGAACAGCCTGGAGGATGAGATGGAAGTAAAATGGAGTGAACTGAAAATCGAAACCTGGAGTCAGAGGGGACCTTGCATCTGGAAACCTCTGGAAACCAAACTTTTGGGGGAAAGCCTTTCCACAGTATGAGGATAGTAAGCCCAGCCCATTTCATTCAAGTGTCATAGGTCAAGATGTCTTCAAGTGGTATCTGGTTTATTGCTCTAAGTTATAAGCTTCACAAAGATTTATATCACTCTGGAAATTATAACTTAGTTGGGATATCAGTGTCTGATTGACATCATATTTTACAAATTTTATGCTACTTTCTGGTTTATATGTGCTCCCTTTTGTTGGAGTCACTATACTACATGTCAAAAATGTAACTGAGCAGGCTGGCCCCATGGCCGAGCAGTTAAATTTCCATGCACTCCACTTCAGTGGCCCAGGGTTCACAGGTTTGGATCCTGGGTGTGGACCTACACCACTCACCAGCCATGCTGTGGCAGTGACTCACATGTAAAGTAGAGGAAGATCAGCACAGACGTTAGCTCAGGGTTAATCTTCCTCCAGCAAAAAAAAAAAAGGAGGATTGGCAACAGATGTTAGCATAGGGTCAATCTTCCTCACACACACACACAAAATACAAGTAAGTATTTGTGTAGCTCATTTCCACTTAAAGAAGGAACTCCTCAACTCAACCTCCATTCACATGTTCTGTATGCTGGGTCTCATTGCAATGGCTGGTGAGCAAATTCTAGAATTTTCTGTAATAAATATGAATATCTAAACACTGCATCTAATATAGACTTCAGTTAATGTTACCCACTGATAAGCAGCATGATGTCTTGTCAGAAATATACGAAAAAATGAATCCAAAGCTAGTTCATATTACACCATATTTTTTCAATGTTCATTACATTGTTCAGCAGATATTTTAAAAGTAAATCTTAAATATGAAATTCAGCAGATCTGGTGTTGGCATTTGTACTTCCTAGAGAAGAAGAGAGAATAAAATTTTTTGGTAACATAAAACACATACAAAATCCTAAACTAATGCATTATTAAAAGGGACCTGTTTAATAGTCAAAACAGAAAGATTTTTAAATTATCTAATCACCTTTATGAAACGATGAAACATGACATGAACTCTCTTATTGCCTCTTATATTTTCCTATATAACTTACCTCTATATTATGATTCTTTTTAAACTGATAAATTCACATGTATTTATCCTTAGTGCTAAATTCAAGAAATTTAGTCAAGTGTGAAAACATAGACTTGGTGGTTGTGAGGTTAAAAAAAAGAAAAGTAATTTTTAAAACAAAATAATAATTTGCTGTGTTTTCTTGATCTAATTTCTCTTAGGGTTGGTACCTCATATTACCTCACCGATGAATCAAAGATCCACAGCCACCTCTTGTTTTACAAAGTTGTGAGCATAAAATGAAAATGCTGCTCAGAATCTCTCAGTGAATAGACCTACTCTCCATGACTCAGTTAAGCATTTGAGACGGTGCATCAACTCTTTGAGGTCATAGTTTTGTTTAGTGTATACAATATCAGCACAGCAAGTGGTACCCTGGTGTTTCCCCTTTTCTCTGTAACACATGCATTAATATCAGAGTATATGCAAAGAGATCAAAGTAAAAAGATCACACAAATATTTATTTAGGAGAACTTAATTTGTTTTTGAGGGAGGTAAAAATGAAGTCTTATGCTGACATAGGGAGAAAAGCATTGTCAACTGAGTCAATATTTGAAGAGGGAGGGTGAATACCAACTGCCAATTTGCTAATCAGCTCTCGTCAATGTCCAAGATGACTGTCTTTCATTGAGAATGCATTTCAGTCTCTGTTTATTAAATTTCAGATGGTTTACGAAAACCGCCAACAAGAGGACTAATTGATGGCAATTATAGGGTCTTTCTCAAAGGAATTGGAATGAGTCCACACATTCATTTCACACACATGACTCATCTGCCCTCAATTTAATAATGATGATTAGCCACCTTGACACCATTATAGATAAAAATACAATCGCTGATTTGTCTTGTGCAATATCTGATCTGAAGTTAGACTGAGATATCTTATTCCTGGTACTGATATAACAGATTTCTCAGAATTTGGATTTAATTTTCAGTTTTCCCAATATTGCTATCTTTGTAGGAATGCAAACTTCAATTTCATAAGAAACAAGAATCTAGTTTTAAATATTATTGAAATGCTACTCTCAAAAAAGTCTTTTTTAGAAAAGGCAAAAATAACACAAGCTGTGCTACTATAGCACACATGTCTGAATTGATAATGCAAGAAGCACAATTTTAATCTAAGTCTGAATGGGAGTTACTATTTATGATGCTGCTTTTTCAATGTAAATAACTGATCATATCCCCAGAAGTTATCATCCTGCTTCCCAAAGCCCTATTGAAATATTCATTCTTATTGAAAACTACTGTACATCTCTATAGCATCACAATGTTCTTATTCTTACAAAGAATATTTCTCCTTCACATATTCTTAGCAAAACGTGGTAGAATTATCCCTTAAAATGAAGTAGGAGAACAGAGGATAAAATCTATCATTTATTGTATTTTATATGCCAGCCATTGCTATGTATTTCATATACATTGTCTAATTTAATCCTCAGTGCAAACTGATGTTGTAGATACGATGATGGCTTCTCAAGGATCAGGAAATGGAAACATTATCTGGTGACACCAATATGCAAGGGAGAACATCGAACGGAACCGAAAGGAAGCCTGGAAGCGATGATTTGTAGTAACTACAGAGTTTAAATGATGGATGACTGTAGCCACCCCTGACGCAGGAAGGGTTAATAATCACTGGAAAAGGCTTGCCAACAAACTGTGACCTGGAGGTGAGAAGGTCGGTTAGCCAATGATGGGTAAGACCTCCAGGGGGAGGCAACCTAAGCCAGGTACCAGTCGCCCGGGGGCACAGATGGAGACACGATATCGGGAGCAGGAGGGGCCATTGCCTAGGAGACCTTGCATGCTCCAAGATAAAATATAGGAGCACAGCAATAACATGATAATATCAAAACAGAGGCCGAGGGAGGGCTCCTTGAGAAATCACTAAGAATTCTTGGCATTCGCTAATTACATTGTCCAGAACACCTGTGTATGTTTAACAGATGTAAGCTATGTATATATTGAAACGCTGGTTATAATAAACTCAGAGTGGCCATCAGCCCTCTCCGCATCTATCCTGATGTATACATTGGATTGCGACACTGAAAATGACTGTGCTTTGAGTGTAGAGTAAAGGTTTTAATATGAGTTCAAGTAATTATATACATGCTTAAGCAAATGTAATAAGTAAATTGGGCTTTTTGTTTTCTACTTAAAAATATTTGAAGAAATTCAATCTATGTATTGCAGTTCTACATACAGTGTATGATTTTGCTGCAAAAGATTGATGAAGTTTGCCAGCTAAGTAAAATAATATTTTTTAAACCCATTTCCAAACATTTAGAAGAGGAGATGATCCCGGGGATCAAAAGTGGTTGATGTTACCTGAATAGCAAGGAGACTATCAAAAGCCAAAATTGGCAACTGCAGACTACAACTATCATTCTTCCTACCTTAAGCTTCTTTAAATCCATTTCTTCTCAAGGGATTTAGAATAAATTTAGAACACCAAAATGCCTTGTCTCATTCTGGACTAACATTTATACTTTATGGTGTAGAATAAACTCTTCCTAATAATAACATTGTATAAACTCCCTATGACACAGAGCATCACAGAATCTAAAACTTTTTTTTTTGAGGAAGATTAGCCCTGAGTTAACTGCTGCCAATTCTCCTCTTTTTGCTGAGGAAGACTGGCCCTGAGGTAACATCCATGCACATCTTCCTCTACTTTATATGTGGGACGGCTACTACAGCACGGATTTTGCCTAGCGGTGCCATGTCCGCACCCGGGATGCGAACTGACAAACCCTGGGCAACTGAAGCGGAATGTGCGCACTTAACCACTGCGCCACCAGCCCCTAAAACTTTTATATATTAGTAAACTTTAATCCATCATTTTAAAAGGTGCTTTAAAGGGTAAATGGCTAACGTTTATTTTAAAAAATAATTCACTTCAAATGGTCAATGCATACTAACAAACTAATAGATGTTACCCTTTTGCGTATCTCTAAAATAGGTTATTTTAAAGAAGTGTTTTTTTAACTGAGAGTGTTGAGAATATTCTTGAAGAGCTCTATGGGTTTCTTAGTGAGGGATTCAGGAAAATTTCAGTTTATATCTTTCAACAGTGGCTCATCTTTTTAAAGTAGCTCAAAAATGTCTTAATAATACAACAGGTATGTCCATAGCATTCACCTGGTTTCTAAAAGAAAAGCATTGGATAAGCAAAAGGAGCAAAAATAACCAAAGTACCTAAGAAGGATAACTTCTCACCTTGTCTAGTCCTGAGACACTACAAAATCAAGCTGAGTTAAAAGAGATAAATTATACTTTTGAAAACTTAAATCAGCCATTGCTTTATTTAGGAATTTACCTGCTGCATCAGTTTTACAAATTCAAATTTGCCACAGCAACAGCAACAAAATTAAAACAACACAATGCTCAGAAATTCATGTCTATGATTTTAATTCTAATTTTGCTAACTTTATTCATAGAAACATTTCACGTAGTCTACTCTTCCTTACTGCTGGCAGGTTGTGGTTCCCTCTTTTTTCTTTGTTTTGAGGAAGATTGTCCCTGAGCTAACATCTGTGCCAATCGTCCTCTATTTTGTACATGGGATGCTGCCACAGTGTGGCTTCATGAGCGGTGTACAGGTCCACACCTGGGATCTGAACCTGCGAGGCCCTGGCCTCCAAAGCAGAGAGCACAAACTTAACTACTACACCACCAGGCCACCCCCCCCTTTTTTCTTTTTATTTGCTGAGGAAGATTTTCCCTGAGCTAACATCTGTTGCCAATCTTCCTCTTCTGTATGTGAACTATTGTGACAGCCAGCCCCGGTAGCCTAGTGATTAAGTTTGGCATGCTGCACTTCTGTGGCCTTGCCCGATTCCCGAATGCAGACCTACACCATTCCTCTGTGGTTCCCTCTTGTGGTCATCTTTCTATTAATTCCCAGCTTAAATGAGAGAAATTCCTTTGGCCTGAGAATCCTGGCACAAGCGGGCTGAATAAAAAGACTACAGAAATACCACAGGATTTACTTAACAAGGGCTTCTCAAAATCTGATAAACTTTTCTAGGAATTTCAGAATAATTTTTTTATTAACTAAGATCAAATATGGAAACATTTGTAAAAGGATTTCAAGGGCTTTGTTAATGAAGCTGTGAAAATTTTCGACGTCTCAGTAGATAAGGAAAATATTATGGTACAGCGGAGGGAGGTTTTTTTGCTTTTGTTTATGTTTTTAATGCCATCACACAACCTCAGGCAAATGAATAAAGTGAATAAGTGAATAGATGTACAAATAACTGAATGAAGGTTACACTTAGCATGGGAAATGAGAGTTTAAACATAGTAAAGGCTTTTTCAAACATCAAACATCATAGCAGAGCTAAATAAAATTGTTTTCTCCTAAGCTTATTTTCTGAAAGACAATATGTATCAGACATTGTACATTGTCTCCTAAAAGCTTCTCTTTTTAATGCTACAAAATGTCTGTAGAGAATGGAGCCCTACCATGTTGGAGATCTCGTTTTCAGCTGTGTAATTTATACACTGGGAATTTGACATAAAGAAAAAGATTTCACTGTTGTAATAGAACATCATTTTGAATGTCACAAAATCCTCAGAGGGCTTGGTAACAAGAGCCACTCAGTACAAAATATTCCATGTACTGTGATATATTGTGAGAACTGTTCACTAATGAGAAGCAGAAAATAGTAAGAAATGAAGGTAGGTGCTTAGAACATTTGCTGAAATTGCCAGAGGGATAAAGGGAAACTCTGATCCATATGTTATGGGAATGAATAAGAAGATGCTTGTCTAAAAGAGATTTCTATCAGAATTAACTTAAAATACCCACCTACTCTGGCATTGCTGTCTTGCACCTAGGTGTTTCACAGAATGATCCAGTTTTAAACAACCTATCTATGAGATCAACATTTATGCCAATAAATATCTAAGACCTGAAATAATCATTCTTAGCTGGCTAAATCCATAAACAACCTTACTAGTGAAATTGAGAGAAGGAAATATAGTGATTATAAAATAAACTCTATGAATTTTCAAGCTGTTAGTAATTCAAATATAATAAATAAGGATGAATTAAGTGATTACTAAACATATTTATTATAAAATGGGCAGATTAGTCCTAGGATACTAAAAAATACTTCCATCATCAATACTTACCATATGTAAATGTTACTTCTAGTTTATAAATATAGTTAATATATATTTGTATATAAATATATATATTTATAAGTAGCATAAATACATTTTCCCCAAAACATTTCTGTAAAACCTCACATTCTCTTCTCATAAAAAATCCGTTGAAATACATTCTACATACTAGATATATTTGGTAATGCTTTATGTAGAAGTAACTGTGACTCAGCTGTTCTTACAATTTAGAGAAGAAAGTTCAAAATCAAAAAAGAATATTTTTGATTGAATGAAAATAAGGAAGGTTCATGTTTGGAATGATGAAACTTTAGAACAAAAACTCAGTGGTTAAGATATAATAAAAGAGGAGCCAGCCCCGTGGCGTAGAGTTTGAGTTTAGTGTGCTCCACTTTGGTGGCCCAAATTCTTGGGTTCAATTCCTAGGCACAGACCTACAGCACTTATCAGCCATGCAATGGCAGTGACCCACATATAAAGAGGAGGATGATTGGCAACAGATGTTAGCTCACCGATAATCTTCTTCAGGAAAAAAAAAGAAAAATATACAATAAAAGGTAATAGGAAGTTCTTACTGATCAATTTTTACTAGCTTCTTTGTGTCATGTGGTAATATAGAAAATATATTTAATGCACTTGACATTGATGCCTTATACACATACATAATGGTAACCACAATTGTGTATCTACTATAGAATAAAGAGGCACTAGGCTAAGCACTGTAAATATACTTCAATTGTCACAACATAACATATCTACAGTTAAACCCATTTTAGAGAAATGGAAACCAAGTTGCAGAAATGATAAAACAACATGACGTCAGTTGATCAGAAACCACTGAAATGAGGATTTTAATCAATGCTCTCTGACCCCAACCTCCCTGTTCTTTTCACAGCAGACTGCTTCTTGCAATTATTTATTCCACAAACATTTACTGTTTGTCTAGAACGAATCAGGCGTTGTGTTAGATGCTAGGTATCTTGCTAGATGCTAGGAACTAAGGAGGCAAAATGCATGCAAAAGAGTATGCACATTACCATCAGACAAACTTGAATTTAAATTTAGATTCTGCTGCTTGTCCACCTATCATAAGACCATGGGCTCATTACGTAACATCTTAAAGTCTCGGTTCACCCTCTATAAAATTGATATGACAGTGGGATCTGCTGCATAACGTTACTGTGAGGGTTGTTATGAGCATTAGGTACTTAGCATAGTGCCGGGACATGGTATATGCACACAAAATACTATGTGCTATTATTGGTATCTCAGAGTTGTTCTGAAGATTAAATGAGTTGGAATCATGAAATTCTTAGCACATCAAAAATATTAGTTTTAATCTTTCACATTCCACTAGAGAAAGACATAATATATACCTATTGGATCAAACAGTTCTGATTTTCTAGGCACTGAAACCCGTAGGTGATTAACAGGAAATCATAGACATAGCTTATTGAAAACATAATTATTATTGACCAAACTGCTCATGAATGCAGTCTGGGTTTTGTAGATTACATGAAAACAAATGAATAGGCAATCATTATCTAGAAGAGGCCGTTCTGTGCATGAAGAAAAGTCGTCTTTTTTTTTTGCCTCAGACGTGAGGACCAAAAAAGTTGAGTTTACCTTATTTGAATTCAAAACAAGATTTGTTGACTGGATGCATGGTTCTTTTTTCAAGAAATCAGTGTGTGTGTGTGCATGTCTTTCCATATTAGGCTAATTTCAGAAGAATACATATTTTAGAGAAAGAGAAAATAGGATAGGCAAAAGGAACATTTTGGCCTTGGGAAATTTTTTCTATCTTGATTTTAAAATGAATACAGTTGTTTGGCTCTGGAGGCTTATGGCCCTGGAGTAATGGGATAAGTGGCAAAAAGTGTTAGGAGAACTGGGTCTGATCTGCCTTTGCTACTAAATCAGTGGCAGCAAAGTTCCTCATTTTGTAACTGCTGATCACGTATTGCTGATCATTAACCTATAGTGTAACCAAGCTACTGTACAAAGGCAACAGGGACATGTTTTAAGATATTTCAGCAGGTTCTCAAATCTGACATGAAACTTTGCTGACATTAGAATGAGTTATTTTTCAGGAACCAAAAATGGATGACAAGGCCACCCAAGATCGAAACCCATTGTTAAGGAGCAAATAATATTGGACCCTGAGAGCAGAGCAGAAGAAGAAAAGTCTGGAGAATGGATGCCAGAAAAGCCTGACTTCCTCCCTATTCTTCTCTCCTCCTCATACAGCTGCCTTAAGATTTTGTGCTTGTTTAAGATGGTCTTTGGGGCATGAGTGTGCCATCTTCTGATTTTGCTAGCTAATCAAATAAATCCCTTTGTCCACCACTGACTTGTCTTGCAATTGATTGGTATCAGGTTGCTGCAAGCAGAACAAGCACTTGCTCAGTTACACTTTCTGTGGAACCCTGTGTGTGAATAATAATAATGTCTAACGTATTGAGCACTTACTGTTGTCAGCCTCTTTATATTCATTAAATCATTTACTCCTCCAAACAATGAGATAGGTACTACTATTATCCTGTGTTACAGATTAGGGACCATTGCCTTTGGGAATTTTTTTAAATGTCCTGAGTTCAAAGCTAGTTTGTTCTGGAGTCTGGGATTAAAACCCAGCCTGGTACCAGGATTGCATTCTCAACCACAACACTGTGCAAAAAGGAAAGAATGTAGTGAACCCAAGACCCCATTCCAGCATCAACAACATTCTGTATGTAGGAATGAAAAATGACTTAACAGACAGTTGAGTATATAAAAATGTGGGAATTATTTTAGCTCACAATTGATGAGGATCAAGGCTGCCCCAGGGAGAGAAGCCCAAGGTGTCCCGCCCTACATACTGATCTATATCTTCCTTCGGGAAGCATAGGACGTCCTGACTTAATCCGATCTGATTCTTATCTGAAGTTATAGGACCACGCAATAACCAGACCCCACCTGCACTGATATCATTTTTACGATTTTTTCATGATCTTTCCTTTGTTCTGTAAAGAAATAACTCACATACCTATGCCTTATAAATTTAGCTCTAACCCTCAACACATTGCAGCTCTTCACTGCCCAAGGGTCCTGTCCCCATGCTATTCCATGCTATCCTCTGAATAAAAGAGTACTACTGCCAGAACTTGAGAGTCCAAGAAATCTTTCTTTCAACTCCTTGACTCACCAAGCACACATCAACAATCAAGATTGTTCACAAATATAAATTCTGTTTCTCAGGTGTAATAAGTGGAGATAGAATCTTTAATACTTCAAAACAATTCTCATAGGATATTTTTTGTTTTACTTTCACAGAATAACTCTCAGATTCTTTTCGTAAGGGCTGTTTTTACTCTTCTATTAGAATTTCATAGGGAAATGGTTTCTCTTCCTGGAGAGATTTCCTTCTTTAATGTCAATGTTACTTGTTATAGATTTTAAATGTTTTATTATATTTTTGATTTCTCCATTGCTTATTGCCATCTGGTAATATTTATAAGATTGAAAGAGAAATACAGTTTCTAGTAGTATGGCTTGTTATCATCTGAAAAATTAACACATTACACACACACACACACACAAAACACACACACACACACACTACTTGTAAACGAATCAATCCAGAATATCAGGCTCTAAAGTCTATTCTTTGCCACTCATTGACAGTTTCGGCCATATTCCTGAGAGTTGGGGGAAGGGGAGAGGGAGGGTGTCGCTCTAATCTTCATTCATTTTCACTTTTATTCAGTTAATTCATAATGTGAGTGAAACCTGTATTTTAAAAGGAAAAGAAAAGGGTAGCCTGTTCCCTCTCTCTAGGTGTATGCAAACCACTTGAAACCAATTAGGTGTCAACAGAATTGTTAATTATCCTGGGGTCACCTTTTGTGAAGCCTTTCAGAGTAAAAGGCAGGCGTGGCTTGGCTCACAGCAGGTTCAAACAGCCCTCTAATTGATAAATTTCACACTCAGCAGTTGGCTTGGCTAGAGAGGTTAAATCACATTTACTTTCCTTCCATAGAAGAAAATGGATGGACTATTACATTTATCATTCATTCATTTATGAAGCAAATATCTATTGATTCTCTGGTTTGAGATCCAGGGGCCTAGTGAACCAGTGGTAAATAAGAGGAGAAGTCATTAACTCTTGAATCTTACATTCTCTCTTTATTAGAAAATAACTTCAATTCCCAATTTATAAATGATTACTTAAGAGGAACCAATTGCAGAATCCATCAGAAGGCTCTAAGTTGAAAGACTTTTGAAGCCTAGGTTGCTTTGTTTCCTAATTCTGAACACCTGGAAGGAGAAGTTGCCATACTTTCACTCAGGCTAAAGAATTAAACTCCTCATAAGGACAGCCCCACACCACTAATCAGACACCAGCTATCCCCATCTGCATCCCCAATTCCAAGATTCCCATTCCCTTCTGAAGGAGCCACCACCAACACCTTCCTATTACTACCATCCCAAAAAGGAACATGGATTACACTAGAACTTATGCTTTCACATAGAATCAGTTAGGAATTATTCTTGGATATATTTGAAGTACTATTATTCATTTTAATATGCTGTGTAGAAAATATTCTGTACCAAGAGTCAAAAGCCCCGGGTTCTGATTCCTGCCCTTGTACTTAAGAGCTAACTGACATTGGGCAAGTTTTAGACTTTTCTAACCTTCATTTCCCTCATTGGTATAATGAGGACAATACTATCTCTTGTCTACTTGACAGTGTTAGTAAAAGACTTGAAAAAAGTATGTGAAATTAATTTGAAAATTAACCAATATTATATAAATATAGAGGATTTAAAAATCATTATGCTTTCATTCTACGAACTAGAAATAATAACAGTTACAAGACTCCCAGCCTAATTGCTCAGCTAACATAGTAATTTTCAAAGTGTGGTCCAGGAACCCTTGGTGGTTCCTCACATCCTTTAAAGGACCCCTTTAGGTGGTCCATGTCATTGTGCAAGATAACATGAGTGGAGCCAGATCGAAACCATTTCATAGAAATTGTCTTGCACGTCCTGTTCTCTTTATGTTCCAAACTGGACCAAACTGCCAACATTCCAAGAAGTCAGTAAGGACAAGAATATCCTATTTGTAAGGACTGATGGAATTGGAATTTGCTGATGACCGAATTGCCAACCAATCAATGAAGTACAAGTCTAGCCTTCTGTCTGATGATTGAATCTCAAGTCAATCTATGAAGTACAAATCTAGCCTTATCTCATGTAGCACCAGTGAACTCTTCTTTAATACAAATTTCCTTATCTTTCTCCCCTTTTCCCATAAAAATTCTGAACTCTTCTCCAATAACCGAGATGCTATTTGGGTTTCTACCTGAATCTAGGCTTTCTGAATTGCAATGTTTTGATCCCAAAATAAATGCTTTGCCTCTTAAACTGGTTTCTGTTTTTGTAGATTGACAATGTTATTTGCCTTTTTTACTCTCATTCTTTCATCAGTATAGATTTTTTCACAAGATATATGACACATGATATCACAACAGATTAAATGCAGAAGTATGATAATCCAGAATAGTAATGTCATTCATAAAAGCCAGATATTAAAGCTTTTCCAAAATATTAAAGAATACCACTCTTCTCAGGAATTATCTTTTCTTTGAGAAATTATTCAAAATTTTCCTAAAATGTGTTATTTACATTAATATGTAATGAGTTTATTATTATTGTTTATTTTGAATGAAGTAATAAATATTTTTTAAAATTTCTCAATTTAAACTTCTAATGGAGTTAATATTGATAAATATAACCTACATATTCACCAGCTCTTTGGGGTGCTCAATATTTTTTAAGAGTATAAAGGGGTCATGAGGCAAAGAAGTTTGAAAACTGTCCAGCTAAAATAATACCTAGAAAGGAGTTTTGTAACCATGAAGCATCACATATATAAAAACTGTTGAAATAATCATTGCGTTAGAATCAAACAGACATTTGTAAATTAACCTGTGTAATTTACTAATTCTCTCCTAGTTTTTGTTCCAAACGACTTATTTCAGAACAAAAGTTTGTAACACAACCTGATTTTACATAGGGGTCTGCTGGAATATTTATGTGCATTTAAAAACTAATAGAGGACTGCTAAGAAATGGCAGAAGAGTATAAATGAAATTCATGTGTCCACATCTAACCCAATACTCCAGCATTATTAAGGAAGTGATAAGTACCACTATTCCAACATTTTTCTCTCTGGTGGAAATGCCATGTTGGTGGCAAGTAAATCCCTGTCAGACACTTAAAGAAGTTAAAGATTGAGGAGAGGAATGAGAGTATTCATCCCCTTCTCCTCTTGCTCTTCAAGCTTGGGGACAGTTGATAAGCAAACGGGGTACACATGCCTGGAATTTCGAATTCAAAAACAATAAAGCAAAGGCATAAGGAGAGAGAAAATTCACAGATGCAGTGGCAGAGTTGAGAATCCAGCTGTGACCTGAGAAGCAGCTGTCCTGCAGCAAAGATGACAGCTGTGGTGGTGATGAGGATCCAGTGACAGTAGCTTTAGTGCCAATGACATGACCTTGACTCTTCTCATCAGCCTGGTCTCCCTTGGTTCAAATCCAAATTCGGAGTCTGATTCTGCAGGTTTCCTGTGCATGCTGCAAGTTACGTGATATCCTTCAAGGTAACTTCTGTCCTGTTTATTTAGCCAAGATTTTGTTTTGTTTTGTTTTTTGTGGTTTGCCTCCCAGAACTCTACAAATTCTGGCTGCCCAGTTAGATCGATTTGGGCCTTTAATTCGAGTTCTGCTATGTACAAGCTGTGTGAACTTAAGCACTTTATTTCACTTCCTAAAGAAGTAAAAACAATAGTAGTTGTTTCTTTAGTCTTGGTTTATTCATCTGTATATTGGGAATATTGTGATGAGAAACAAATGAGGTAATGCACATAAAAATTTGGCACAGTGTCTATGCACTTGCGATGGATTTGAGATATGGTCAGAGAAAAGCCCATCTCAGAAACAAAATTATTCTAAGATTCATATGAGTGAATATAGACAGGAGGCCATCACTCTTACGTTGCTTTAGTATTTCTTTTACTGAGGACACATGTAGAGTTTTAAAAAAAAATAACCAATGGCTTTTCTACTAGACTCCTGATTCCTTTATCCACTTCTGTTGGCATATCAAGTCATGATTTCTCCTTTCTAATTAGAATTCAAATATTGCCTCTCAAAGCAGTGCTATTGGTATTTTGGGTGGAACAAGTCTTTATTGTACAGGACTGTCCCAAGCATATAGAACTTTATCATCAATGACCCTTGCCCATGAAATGCCAGTAGCTCTCTAAACTTATGACAACACAAATCATCACTAGGGGACAGTTCTGACCCCAGTAAAGAAAAATTCAAGTCTTGATTGCTCCACAGTACATTGGCACAATAATCTATTTTAAAATATTTTTAAATAGATAGGGAGAAGAGAACATACTTATTAAAATTGGTAGTGTTCCCAGAATGAAAATTAGTATTTTGAGGAACCAAATACTGAAACTCACATTGGTCTTAGCAAATTCAAGAGGCTGACGAGTACAAAGAGATTCATTATACTATGTACAAGTTTAAATTGAAGAAAAACATATTCATAATATTTTGAGAGACTTTGAGAACACATAGATGAGTTTTTCTCCAAAGTCAATGTGCCTCAGAATTGCCTATGGGCTGAATATAAATATGGGAACAGTATAAATATGGGCACTAAACTCTGTTCCAGAATGACCAAATTGGAATCCCAGAGAGTGGGCCAGGGCGTGTATATTTTTACACGACAGCATGTTGTTTGTAAATGTAGAGTGCTTTAAAGATAATGGATTTTGTAGGTTTCACTCATTCAACATAAGTAGTAAAAGGGTTCTAGAACAGTTCATCAGCACTTACCATGTGACTCGCACAGTACTATGCGCTAAGGATGTAGAGATAAGCAAGATAAAGGTCTGAATTCCAAAGGTTCACTGTTTAGTTGTGAGAAAGAGACACTGAATAATTGATGTCCAGTAATGTGATCAGAGTTTCAAAAGCTGAAAAAAGGGTAGGCAGCTGACAAATAGAAAGCAATGACAGGCACTCATTCCTAGAGGATTGGATGAAGTTTGATAACATGAATTAACATGGCAGAGGTTGGAGGGGTTTTGCTGTTTATAAAAAACCATTTTATGGTACACACAAGGAACAATTAACTTTGAATAATTATGAAAGAATGGCATCTGTATTGGTCAAGAGATTAGAGGTTAATATAAATGCACAGATAATTCATTCTGTTGTTTTGACCAAATTAACTGGTTACTTAACTAATAAAAAGACAAATTCAAATGGCGCTTAACTTGAAAATGCAAGCAGATATAGCAGAAACAATGCTTATTAGAACAAATAAGGGTTTATTCAGTTAGGAAAGCACTATTGAATTTCCCTAGAAAATGATTGCATATTTGGTGAACTATATGTTGACTTTTCCTTCCTTCCTTCTTTCTGTCTTTCCTTCCTTCTCTTTCTCTTTTTCTCTTTCCTGTGTCTGCATAGAGTGCCATATTATAAAGCAGAAAGTTAATTGCACATCCAAGTTAGAATGGAATCAACACCGCAAAAGATTGAAAATTTTTAAAAATTATATAGGGATAATTATATTATTAGCCCTATAATATTATAATAATATTATATAATTATATTACATATTATTTAATTATATAATAATATTTTAATTGTTATATAACATAATAATTTTATTGTTATATAATAAAATACATAGTTTTATCATATAATATTATATAATTATAACAGTTCTATTAATATTATATTAATTATATGGTTTTATCTGTAGGAATAGTTTTAACTATACCTTATCCCCTGATCTGCAAAAAATACTCTCAGTATAATTGCCAAAACACTACTTCAGTATTTCCCATGAGTTACAAATACCACGTTTTTCATGCAACAGTCCATCTAAGGGACAAATAACAGTCTTGACATAAAAAGATATTGCTTTTTACAATTAGCAAACAGAGTAATTCTTAATGAATGTACGCATAGATGAATTATATTTATATTCTTTTCTGTGAAATCTTATAATAGACCAAATTTTATAGTTTTTTAAAATATATTCCTTTTTTACAAAAGGTGGGAAAAATGATGCCATGTGAAAAAGCAGATAAGTACACATGTATATTGAGACCTCGTACTTTATGGGGAATATAATGAAAGTAATGGATGCATTCCCCTAGAATGGAAAGGACATGGAAATTGGAGTCATCTAGGAATGTGTTCCCTAACTAACTACACGACCAAAGGAAAGTTACTTATTTTCTCTATGCTTCAATTTTCTTATCTGTTAAACTGGAATAGTAATCGTATCAATCTGATGAGATTGCTATGGGGATTAAGTGAGATAATAATATATGTAAAACACTTAATACTAGGCACAGAGTAAAATCGCAGCATATGTTAGCTGCTATCATTATCATCATTATCAATTGTAGTTATTATTTATGAAATGGGACTAAAATTAGCACCACCTCATGGGGCTACGTAAAAAGTAAATGAGACAAAATTCGTAAAATATGTAGTTGTTCATAGTACGTGTTCAATAGACGTTAGCTATTACTGTCATTAGGATTTTGATTTACTTCCTGTAATATAAACTTAGGATAATGGATGCTGTGCCTTCCTGGATGTAACAGGCAAATCTTTTGTCCTTGGGCTGTACATAACAAATACGGCTTTATAAAATACCCTGGCTTTTGACAAGAAGTCAATTTTCAAACTGAGTATCCTTAAGAAAAATTTTCAAACAGTTAAAAATGTAAATCTCAGACAAATATAAAATGAACAGGTGTCAAAATTTCATTCAACTCATGAAAGCTTAGATTATTGCTTTTAGATCTTTCTTCTTTTCTGTTATATATAGTCAATGCTATAAACTTTCCTCTAAGCTCTGCTTTCACTGCATCCCACAAATTTTGATAAGTTGTATATTCCTTTTCAATTACTTCGAAATAATTGTTATTTCACTTGAGGTTTTTTTCTTTGACATTATTGTTATTCAGAAGTGTGTTGTTTAATTTCCAAGTATGTTGGGATTTTCCATCTATCTTTGTGTTATTAGCATCTGGTTCAATTCCATTGTGATCTGAGATCAGATAAAATGTGATTTCTATTCTTTTAGATTTGTTAAGGTGTGTTTTACGGCCCAGAATGTGGTCTATCTTGGTAAATATGTCATGTGAGCTTGAGAAGAATATGTAATCTGTCATTGGATGAAATAGTCCATTGATGTCAATTATATACAGTTGATTGATGATGTTGTTGAGTTCAACTCTGTCCTCAGTAATTTTTCTTCGTGCTGTATCTGTCCATTTATGGTAGTGGGTTGTTGAAGTCTCCAACTGTAGTAGTGGATTCATCTATTTGTTCTTGTGGTTCTATCAGATTTTGCTTCATGTATTTTGATGCTTCATTATTAGATACGTAGACATTAGGGATTATTATGTTTTCTTGGAGAATTCATCCCTTTATCATTAGTTAATGCTCCTCTTTATTTTTGATAACTTTCCTTACTCTGAGATCTGTTCTGTCTGAAACTAATATAGCTATATTAGCTTTATTCCCACTGTCTTTTGACTAGTGCTAACAGGATATATCTTTCTCTGTCCTCTACTTTTAATTTAAAAGTGTCTTTATACTTTTTTTTTTTTAAGATTTTTTTATTTTTTCCTTTTTCTCCCCAAAGTCCCCCGGTACATAGTTGTATATTCTTTGTTGTGGGTCCTTCTAGTTGTGGCATGTGGGACGCCGCCCCAGCGTGGCTTGATGAGCAGTGTCATGTCCGCGCCCAGGATCCGAACCAACGAAACACTGGGCCGCCTGCAGCGGAGCACGCGAACTTAACCACTCGGCCACGGGGCCAGCCCCTAAAAGTGTCTTTATACTTTTTAAGAGGATTTCTTGTGGACAACGTGTAGTTGGGTCTTGTATTTTTGATTCATTCTGACAATCTCTCTCTTTTACTTCATGGATTTAGACCATTGATGTTTAAAGTGATATTGATATAGTTGGATTAATATCTACCATATCTGTTACTGTTTTCTACTTGCTTGCCTTGTTCTTTGTCCTTATTATTATCCTTTACTCTTTTTCTTACCTTTTGTGGTTTTACTTGAGCATTCTAAGAGATTCCATTTCTCTCCTTTCTTTGTATATCAGTTAAACTTCTCTTTTTGCTTTTTTTTTAGTTGCCCTAGAATTTGCAATATACATTTATAACTAATCCAAATCCACTTTCAAATAACATTATACTGCTTCACAAATAATGTAAATACCTTATAATAACAAAATAATCTTAATTCTACCCACATGTCCCTTGTCTCATTGCTGTCGTTCACCTCACTTATATCTAAGTATATACACATATCCATATATAATCAAATATTATTATTTTGAGCAAACTGTTAAAAAAATAAAAGTTTTATTTTATGTCATTTGTTCCTTCTCCAATGTTCTTCTTTTCTTTAAATAAATCTGAGTTTCTGACTTACAGTAGTCCCCATTTTCTGCAGTTTCACTTTCCACAGTTTCAGTTGCCCACAACTTTGGTCCTGAAATATTAAGTGGAAAATTCCAGAAATAAACAATTCATAAGTTTTAAATTGCACACCCTTCTGAGTAGCATGATGAAATCTCATGCCATCTTGCCCAGGATGTGAATCATCCCTTTGTCCAGGGTATCCAGGCTGTATACTCTACCCTAGTAGCTGTCTCAGTTATCAGACTGACTCTATCACAACGCTTGCATTCAAGTAACCCTTATTTTACTTAATAATGGCACAAAAGACCCAGAGTAGTGATGCTGACAATTTGGATATGCCAAAAGGAAGTTTATTGTTGCCAATCTCTTATTGTGCCTAATTTATAAATTAAACTTCATCACAAGTATAGGAAAAAACATAGTATATATAATTTGGTACTCTTCACGGTTTTAGGGATCTGCTGGGGTCTTGGAATGCATCGCCCATGGGTAATGGGGAATTACTGTGTAATCATTTTCTTTCTCACCAAAGATCTTCTGTTAACATTTCTTGCAAGGTAGGTCTACTGGCAATGAATTCCCTCAATTTTTGTTTGTCTGACAAAGTCTTTATTTCTCCTTCATTTTTGAAGGATGATTTTGTGATATACAGAATTCTAGGTGAGTGGGACTTTTCTTTCGACACTTTAAATATTTCACTCCATTCTCTCCCTGTTTGCATGGCTTCTGAGAGGAAGTCTGATGTAATCCTTACTTTGTTTCTCTATTGGTAAGGTAGTTTTCTCCTCTAGCTTCTTTCAAGATTTTTTCTTTATCCTTGATTTTCTGAAATTTGAATAAGACATGCGTAGGTGTAGTTTTTTGTCTTCGTTTTTTTTTTTTTTTTTTTCCTGCATTTATCCTCCTTGGTGTTCTCTGAATTACCTGGCTGTGTGGTTTGGTGTCTGACATTAATTTGGTGAAATTCTCAGTCATTCTTTCTTCAAATATTTCTTCTGTTCATTTCTTTCTTTCTTCTCCTTCTGGTATTCCCATTATGCATATGTATTAATCAGTGTTCCCCAGGGAAGTGGAACCTATAAGATATATCCATATTTAAAGAGATGTGTAATGGGGAATTGACTCAAGTGATTATGGAGACTGGGAAGTTCCGTGATCTGTATTCTGCAAGCTGGTGTCCCAGGAAAGCCAATGGTTTAGTCCAGTCTCAGTCTGAAGGCCTGAGAACTAGGGAAGCCACGGTTCAAGTTTCATTCTGAGGATGAGAGCAGACCAGTATCCCAGGTCAAGCAATCAGGCACAAAGGACAAATTCTCCCTTCTTCCACCCTTTTGTTCTACTCAGGCCCTTCACAGATTGGATGTTACCCACCCACATTGGGGAGGGCCAGCTGCTTCACTCAGTCTAATGATTCAAATGCTATTCTCATTCAGAAACATGCTCTCAGACGTATCCAGAAATAGCGTTTAGCCAAATATCTGGGCCTCCCATAATCTAGTCAAGTTGACACATAAGATTATTCATTACAGTGTATGTTACACCTTTTGTAGTTGTCCCACAGTCCTTGGATATTCTGTTCTGGTTTTTTAGTCTTTTTCTCTTTGCTTTTCTTTTGGAAGCTTCTATTGATGTATCCTGAAGCTCAGAGACTTTTTTTCTTCAGCTGTGTCTAGTCTGTTTATGAGCCCATCTTCATTTCAGTTTCAGTAGTTTTTAATCTCTTTCTTAGAATGTCCATCTCTCTGCTTACTTTGCTCATCTGTTCTTGCATGTTGTCTACTTTATCCATTAGAGCCCTTAACATATTAATTATAGTTGTTTAAACTCCTGGTCTGATAATTTCAACCTCCCTATCATATCTGAGTCTGATTCTGATACTTTCTCTGTCTTTTCAATCTGTTTTATGCCGCCTTTTTTTTTTTTGAGGAAGACTAGCCCTGAGCTAACTACTGCCAATCCCCCTCTTTTTTGCTGAGGAAGACTGGCCCTGAGCTAACATCCGTGCCCATCTTCCTCCACTTTATACATGGGACGCCTATCACAGCATGGCTTTTGCCAAGCAGTGCCATGTTCGCACCCGGGATCTGAGCCTGCGAACCCTGGGCCACTGAGCAGCGGAATGTGCAAACTTAACTGCTGCACCACAGGGCTGGCCGTGTTTTTTGCCTTCTATATGCCATGTAAATTTTTCTTAATAGCCAGACGTAGTATAAGGGGTAAAAGGAACTGCTGTAAATAGACTTTTAGTGGTGGCAAGGTGTGGGGGGAGAGGAAGCGTTCTATAGTCCTGTGATTAGGCCTCAGTTGTTTAGCCAACTTGTGCCTCCATGCTTCTCAGCTTTTCCCCTCCTTCTGTGGAGCAGGATGGCTCCAGTGGGCTGAAGTTAGGTTCCCTTTCCTCAGGTCAGTTACGCTCTCATAAAATCCCAATAGTTTAGGCTCTGGTGAAATAGTTTCTCTTGAGTTCAGGCTTTGTTAAGGAGAACAGAATGCCTTGACAGACTTCAGATTGGTTCTTTTTCCTCTTTTCCTGCCAGCAGCATGAGGGGATTTTTCTCTGATATTCACTCTGAGAACCTGGGAAGGCTCCTGGAGGTAAATCTCATGAAAGTGTGTGGACCCTCCAAGGCCAAGTCCCCTTGGAGTTTTTCTCTCTAGGCTTGGCCACACTGAGCCTCTGCAATTTGTCACATAGTTCAGCTTATCCCACCCTGGATCAGTTCCCACAGAGGTTTCTGCTCTGACAAGTTGTGATTCTCTGTATTCACCTGTCTGTCTCTCCAGTTTGGGGGACGATGTTTGCCCTGTGACAACGCTTCTCTAACAGATCCAAGAAGAGTTGTTGATTTTTCAGTTTGTTCAGCTTTTTACTTGTTAGGACAGAGTGATGACTTCCAAGCTCCTTACATGCTGGGCTGGAAATCCCCCTGTGGTTTTCCTGTCGAACATTCCCACTTGTATGTAGTTCACACATTTTCTCCAGAATGACCCGGAATTGCCATTGCTACTTCTAGAATTGGCGAAACAATTTTTTTTACCTAAACATGCTGTCTTTCTGATTATATTAAATATCATAAAAATACTGTTACTAATGGAAAAATACTACAAATATGGCAACTTTTTTTAAACAAAGAGTTATCAATGTGAGAAAAAAAACTATGCATTTAAATGCCATTTCTTCTTGTTCAAAGATACTATTTTCCATCTTTTTAAGTGCTATACCCACCTATACTTAGGCACGATGATAAATTCTACTCTCAACTATTTTTAATGCAATTTGTTAAGTAGAGGAAAACTGAACTGTGAAATTAAAACTTCTAATATGACACTGGAGGTACGTAGAATTTTATTCAGATAATATAGAATATTAATGTATTTAAATTTCATTAAGCATGTCAATGGAAATAATTTCATAGTGACTTGATATCTAATTTCAATGACTTTAGCAAAGCAAGTTTGCCTCTTATTTTTGTCCATTTCATGTGTATGTTAGTAGCTTAACTGTCCTACACATAGAATTCATCTTAATCTCTCTATTTTAAAATATTCAGACACCTGCAATAACACATAGTCATAAAGCTCTTTTATGTCAGGTTATTCAACCCTCAGCTTGTTTTCATTATAGGTCTATTGGAAGATTTCCACCCTCAGCCCTATTCTCTTAGCAGTTAATTAAAATATTCTTGCTATTGAAATGCGCTGCATAGTCTCTATGAATTAGGGGATGTCAAATATTGTAGTTTGCTTAGAGTAGCTAGAATTCAATTGCCATTTTTTTTTAATTCCCACTATTTCATACTTGCTGCGATTTAGAAAAATTGCTGATGCATCAATTAATGCAAATTGTATAAAGGCTTCTATAATTTAGGCTTAAAATGCCACATCGAGCCATGGAGCTTTGTATTTTCATGAGCTGCAACTTAAAATATGGGGTTCAATTTTCATTTACCTAATGTTCCCCAGTAATAAAGACATGTCTATTAAGGACATCTGTTACAATTTGGTAACCTTTAATTTCAGTGGGAAATAATAGAGTTCATGTCTGTAAGATTAGAGGTTATGGACTAGGTCTTTACACTGGTTTGGCTTCTTTGATATAATGTTCTGCCAGCCAACCTCATACATTCACAAAGGGCCCAAAGTCTTGGTACTATGGGCCAAAAAAGAAAGAAAAAAAGAAAAAAAAAACTTTTCTATCTTGTCACTTTGCTCATTGCCTTGTCGAAAATCTGTCACCACCTGCTGGAAAATAATATTTTGTTTCTCTTTTCTAAAAGCACATGAAGAGACAAGGAACCAGTGAATAATTACACATTAAAGTCTACTCTGCCAACTGACTATGAGGGGGAGAAAGAAGACAGAGGAGAGGAGAGGAGGAGAGAGAAAAGCAGGATGAAAATTTCTAAAGCTCTGCATATTCCCCAAGGCCACCAGTGGAACCCATGGCCTCTCACTGATCTTTTAGGTTTTAGATATTTTCCTCTTCTTAGGGAGTAAGTGACGGGGGTGAGGAAGGGACAAAACCTTTCCCTCCTCTTTCCTCTCTTGAACTGACAACCTACAGATAGTAAAGAGAATGAATCTGAGAAACAATTATATCTGCCAACTTCAGCAATTGTAACAATGAAACCCCCTTTTTTCTTTATGCAAGCCAAACTTCAGCATTCCCTTTGAATGCAATTCCTTAATGGCATTTATGACTCTCACGGGTATTTATTTTAGCTGAATATCTTGTATTTGCCATGCCAAGAACAATCCTGAGTAAAAAAGATTTCTGTCACTTTATTCAGGCTTCAACAAAAAGCAACCAAGTCTGTAAATCAGTAAATGGAACTACCCACTTCCTATGACATGCATGAATAATGCCTTAGCAGTCTGCTCACTGGGAAGATTGGAATGGGAGTGAATGCAGCCCTGTAAGAGTATGCCTGCACAGGCTGAGCCCAGAGCTCTATCAAAATCAATTTCTGCCATTTGACATCCAAGCATTTTGAAATGTTCTAACAGGAAGCAACAGAATCAAATTTCTTTCCAACTTACTTTCAGCATAAAGAAAGAAGTGTGATAATCAAATTCACCAGGATGTAAGTGTCGCTGAAAGTTCAACATTCACTTTGAGGCCACCTTGCTGGGGAGAAAAAAAGATGAAGGCAAACATTTGGTGTTGAATATTGAAATTGAGAAAACTTGGGCAAGTCCTGTTGCATGCAGACATATTTTTTCTTTAGTTGGGTAAAGTTAGAAACATCCTTGATCCATTTCTGTACTGGAGTATAAGAGGGGAAGGTAAATGGTCCTTACAGATTACCCTAAGTAAAACAAGTAACAGCATGGAATTTTCAATATGTATGGAGAGTTGATGAGTATATTTTATTCTGGTTAGTCCTCTAATAACAGTCCTTCCCAACAAGCCTATTTTTCAAAAGCATAAGAGAATCACATGTACATGTCACTCTGACTAAGTGCTTTAATCCCTACAGAAGGAAATAGAAAGTCATTAAAAAATGTGTTTTTTTCCTTTTAGTCACACTGTGTTTTCAGTTGCCTTCTCTCTCTAAATGGAATAAACTGAGTTACGTGTTTATATGTCGTCAGTAAATGTATAAATGGCTACCTTTCATATTTCTAAATAAATATCCTTCTTTGTGTTTTGTTTTCCTCAAAAATATTCTTATATTAAATTGATTACCCCCTCTCAAAATGACAAGGAAACATACAGATTCTAGAGATGAAATAAGATGAATTTTTTTTTTATGGCCTAGCTAATCATACACACTTCTACTGGATTTTCAAGTAAATTAAATCATCTTAAAGTATTTCTAAGCCCTCAAACAACCTTATGTGTTTTGCTGGGTTTATTTCAAAATGATTTAATAGTAATAATAATAACTAGAATTTTCATATTTTACAAATTAAAATTTTTATCTTGGATGCTTGGAAGACTTGACCTATTTTTTTATTGGTAATAATACAGAATTTAAAAATTAAAAATAAGAAAACTAGGGCATCATTTTTTTCAGGCTCATGTGGCTCCTTTGGTGATTTATAGATTAATCAATCATCAATGGGATTAAAGGCCATTTACACTAAACAAATTGCTTATGGCTGCAGCAAATTGTGTTTTGAGATTTAGCGATAGGGACTATAAATTGCCAGTCATGTTATTAGACATATAAATCAGAGAGTTACTGAAAATTGATTAGCTGACTCCAATTTTTCTGAACACATTGTTACTCTAGCTTATTATTTTTCTTTCCCAGGTCAGAACAGTTCAACTCTACAATTGAGTGAAGGAATCTATGTGCATTTCTATACCTAAGGCTAATACTCAGGGGTTTTGCTTTTTTGTTTCTATAGATGTTCTTTGAGATCAAGAAAACCAGACTTTTGCCTGCATGTGAGTATTGCAGTCTTGATTTTTTTTTCTATTCACTATCTTAGCATAATTATCCCAGGCATGGAAACTAATATATTTTGATAAAATAATTGGAAAGTGGTTTTTGTGTTTAATGATGGAACCATGTTATAATAAACCCATAATGAACACGGCCTCTTCTTCCTCCTTTAGCACTTTCCTAAGATCCTAAATATATAATCTACTTTTAAGAATAGAGAAATCAGCCAGCCTGGTGGCATAGTGGTTAAGCCCACACACTCTGCTTCAACAGCCTGGGGTTGGCTGGTTTGGATCCAGGGCGTGGACCTACACACCACTCATCAAGCCATGCTATGGTGGCATCCCACATATAAGAACTAGAAGGACATACAGCTAGGATATACAACTGTATACTGGGGCTTTGGGGAGAAGAATAAAAGGATAGAGAAATCGCAAAAAGTCACGCACTATGTATGTTTGTGTTGTTACAATGATCTTTATGATAATTAGCCATCATTAGAAGGATAAGATGGCATTCATTTTAAAAGATTGCACAAATTATTTGTTTTCTAGATGAGTAACTGGTTTAAGAGAATATTCTGGATGCAGACTTTGAGTTCTGAATTAGTATGCTAGTTTTCCTGACACTCCACTCTTCCTACAGCAATATACCCCATACAAAGTCACTAGAATATTCTTACATATGGCTCTCATTTTATTATTACCCTGCTAGTAAGTTTCAATGGCTCCTCAATGATCTACAATATAATTTTCAAGAATTCCATTTTCTCAAGCTAGTCTTCACAAACTCTATCATCCAGTCAGTTCTGAAAAAGTTTCCTTGCCTAAACACCCTTCTGCCTTACTCCCTATTGCTATTACTACTCCTTGTAGTGGTGTTTCTGCACCTGCATCTATTACTATCATACCCACCCTTCAGGGCCCAGCTCAAAGACAATCTTCTCCAGAAATTATTCCTTATCTCCTTGGAAAGTATTGCAAATTAAATCAGCTCATGTCATTTATTTATGCTTCTATTAGTGCATTTACCTGTTGTACCCTACTTTTTAAACTGCAAACTATATGTACCTGTCTATAATCTACAAGAGGTATAAAGTAAATTTTAAGTTGTGGGTGATATCTTTTTATCCTGGCATTCCAGAGGTAATGTACTTTATAGAACAGAGAATTGTTATGACCAAATCACTTGCAAGCAATCTATAATACACAATTATCAAATGATCTATAATACACAATTATCAAATAAATTAACCTAAAAACAAACCTGCAAATTACAAATGAATTCCAAATATGTTACAAAAGCCCCCATTCTTATCAACTCTGTAAATTTAAGACCTTAAAAACAAAACAGGAGGCTGATAAGAGGAAACGGGTGCTCCTCTTCGCGATAGCCCACCACTAAGCCACACTGATGGGCAATATAGATGTAGAAGTTAAGATGGGAACCTTTGGAGTTAGAGAAATCTGGGTTCAAATTTTAGGTATTACCTACTAGCTATAGTATGATGGAAAATACTAATTGTTATTTGATGTGTGTAATGAACTTTGCAAAGAATTGATGTAAAATCATAACTTGATCCCTTAATTCTCCAAATATATCAAGAGCTCCTGCTCCCAAAGGAATATACAATTTTTGAGCAAGGACGTAAAGCAGACTGTTAGTACTGTTTCATATATACTCGCTCTGTATTTAGTCATCACAAATGTCACGACTTGTGCTTAAATATGGCAGCTGAAGTTTAGAATAAAAATACATATCGAATTAATTCTGTCACAAATATAAATATCAGAGAACTATTTCAATGTCCAGGAAAAAGATGGATTTTTAGTTATTCTTGATTTTTATTTTGACTCTTAGTGTTAGCCATTATAACTATTTTAATTGATCTGACCTCTCCCATTTGAGTACACAGAAATGTGCAAAGCAAACATCTAACTTTATGTATTCTTAAAGATTTTTAAAAATAAACAGTGATATTCATAGTTGCAGGTAGCATTTGATTTATGTATAAGACCTTAGGATGTTGAAGGCAGTAGGCTTTATTTATTTTTTTTTAACCATACTATGAGTGATTTCCTCTAAACAAAAGATTTTTCAAATTCTGTTATGGCTAAGATGTCAAAAATATTGGTAAATGGTCTGAGGGTTTCACTAAACCACAAACCTTTCTGCAGGTTTTCTTTCTGTTTTTTTATTTTTTATTTTTTAATCTATATTAAATTCCCCATGTGTACACTACTTCATATGAACTATTTTTCCAATGAAATAAAGTAGACATTAGGTTCAAGGAAATAAAAGATGTTGTTGTTATTCTCAAACATTACACCAATATTTGCCTTGTTTATATTATAATAGAATTTCTTTTATAGAGGCCAGCTGAGGGAAAAATCCCTTCAAAACTGTAAGAAAGAAAATCCCTCCAAAACTATACGCTTTGAAAGATATCTATACATTTGAGGAAAGATGCACTCGGAATAATCTCAATAATTCCAGCTATCATAAATTGGACTATTGTCTTCTCTCTGTCAATTATTTTCTTTTTTCTCCTTCTGTTTTGAACAGTTTCCTAACTAAGAGCTTGATATTTTTTGACAGTTTATGTCAAATGTATCAAAACCAGGTGTAGTCATTAGCACTGGGAGACCAAGGATGTGAAAGAATTATTAAAATCTTCCTGAGAGTGGAACAACCAAAGTTGATTTGGACTCTGTACATTGTCCTGACTAGCGCTAATCAAGACTCAAAATCCGAGAAGGGACCTGCAGGTACCACATGACAGCAGTCAAGTCACAGATAGAGAGGACAGCCTTCCTTGGAAAACTCATGAAATTTGCCTCAGTGAATGTGGAAGTGGAGAACTTTTGCAGTTCCTAAATCACATTAAGCCAGTATTGACCCTAGTCAATACCAAAAAAAATATCTCTGTTGATTGAGTGTTGCTTGGTTTAATGTCCCTTTATCTCCCTTTACTTTCCTACTTCTGAACCCATCACTCACCCCGTTTCCTACCTGATATAAGGTAGAGTTTAGAGAGAGTAAAGTTTATATTATCAACTCTGTAAAACAAGACAGGCACCAGATATTTAGTTCTTGGATTATCACACTGAACTGAGATCAGCTCATTAATCTTCTATTTTCACCCTAAGATTCCAAATCGACACACTTATGCAATTTAGCAGTTACAGAAATGATTAATAGGTTTCTCTGGTGCTAACCTAATTGCTGTGACACTAAAGACAAGAACATTACAAAAGATAAGGCATTGAGACCAGAATTACCTCCCTTCTAGGTAGCAATCAGCTGTGAACGGCAATTCGTGTGCTTCTTTAAGCAGTAAACAAATTACTGTCACCAAGCATGGTTTTTGCCTTGCTGGATTCAGCCAGAAGACAGTATCATTAACAATTTCTCATGCCCAGCTCACTGTTTTCCATTTTGTCTATGGTTTATGTTGTTAAGTATCCCCAGGAAGAAAATCTTTTTTAAAAAAATTCTAGATAATACTTTTACATTTCACTTCCATATAGCATCATATTTCCACATGTTCCATAGTCTCGAATTATTGTTTGGTATACATCTAACGAATGTGTAGATGTATTTAACAAATAAGAAGTGGAGTGGGAAAAAGGCAATAATTTTAAAAATCTATGCATTAGTCATATTTGTGCTATAGGGTAGCAGAATATACCACCCCAAAATATGCCATTTTGGCATAAGAATTATTTTGAACCGAAGGCAATTAGAAGAAGAATATATAAGAAAAGCTCTCTGCCTTCCCTCTATTTGCCTAAAAGGAAGACATAAATTTGTAAAGATTCCCACCCACGCCTCTCTACCAGGAAGGAAAAAATTTAATCATTGGAGATAACTCTAAACTCTAGATCCTTATCAGCCAAAAGAAGGCACCACAAGAATCGACATGGCAAACTTTACTAACTAGCCCTCACCTTCCATTAGTTGCTCCATGTATTTTCCTTTTCACAATATGTCACTGTAGAAACTCAAATTCCTTTTTTTTTGTTACTTCTCCAAAAATTTATTTTTCCCTTTTTAAGATGCTATATTAGCCCAAGTTCTAACAGTCATTTTGAGTTACTCATCCCTGAGTGCTCTCATATGTATTTGAGATGCACTTGTTAATAAACTTTTGTTTGTTTTTCCCTTGTTAATGTATTTTGTCAGTCTAATTTACAGAGCCCCAGACAATAAACTTAAGATAGGGAGAGGGAAAAAATTTTTTTCCTCCCCTACGGTGTCATCTATATATTGCCAAGAAAAATTCTTCTCTGGTAAAGTACCCAAAATATTATTTCAGTTTTTCTATTTAGCTTTCTCTGTTTAGATAAGCTAATCATAACACATCCCTTGGGTTATGAAGTACTAAAAAGTACATACTACAAACTGAGTATTCAAATATCTTAATTTTTCTAGTGTTTTAAAAAAATTTTTAGTGCTTTTTAAATTTCTCACATCAACTTGAAACATGACTTTTGATCACTGAAATGAGTATGAGTTGGTTATTTCCACAACAAACTGAAGTCTCCTCTTAGACTATCTTCTCTTTATCAAAATGAAGTTTATGAGCAGATGCTTGTATTTTATATTTGAGTCCTTATACAGCAGTGAGTGAAGCATTCACTTCTAAATTGAAAAAATATGTATGTGTTGACACTGTTGGCTACATGTTCATTCCTATCATCTTAATATAATCTGTAGTACCTGTAATTTTCCCCTAAAATAGAGTTTGTCAGTTAAAAGAAAAATATTTGCTCTCCCTTTGTAGCTTGTGATTCTAATACTTTATTAAGCTGTTTAAAAAAGACATTCTAGCCTTCTTTAGGTTCTCTACTTGGTGGCATTTCCGCCACTGAGTTTTTATTATGTAAATCATTGCAATCTGGTTAGCTCCTTCCATCTTTTTTCTTAACAAAAGGGGTCTGCAAGTGCTAATCAAAATGCTGCAATTTACATATTAATGAAGTTTTTATAATGACATTTCCTTCATACACAGGGTGAGCAAAAGGAAGATTTTTTTTATCTTTTTTTGAGAAAGCACCACTAAATTTTGATCTCATGAAGTATCTTTGAAAGTTTCCAAAGCTGATTGGAATGGCATTTATGTATTTTAATCAGACACAGAATAAAAGCACAAGGTATGAGCTGTCCACGTGTGATGTTTATAAGCAATGATTTTTTTTTGTATACATTCATGCACTTATAATTACACAAAATGCTAAGGATACATTTGGCAATGAGGATGCTGTGCACAATCAAGTCCTAATCATTTTCAGGAAAGAAAAAACATTTCACTAAAAATGAGGAGAGACAAGGAGTGTTCAAAAGCTATGTCAAAAGTGTCCAGCTGTTTTCACAGAATATAGGTGATTTCCTGGTGCTAGCAAAATCCAGAAGAAACATTATAACAACTAGAAATGTCTATAATTGCTGTGAAGCCCGAGTATTAAGATTCATAAAAATAGAATAAGTGGATGAAAGTAGTTAAAACAATCTCCTTAATAATGAGGTACTCTGATTATAAAAGTGCTTTAACTATTTAGAGTGTGTCACTAAAAACCAAGCTGAAAACCCAAATTAATGATCTGTCACTAGAATGTGGGCTCCCACAGATAATATGCTCACAAGTGAAAAGACAGAGATTCCAATATTAACCATTATTGAGTCGATGCTATTATATGGAAATTCAGGAAAGGAATCAATTTGTGTTATATTTTCTCTAATTATCAAATGAGCATATAGACACAATATTTGTAATGGGAATCATTTTTTTAATCGATAGCACCCTGACAGGGTGTATATATACGCTCAGGGAGAGGAAAGAAAGAGGAAAGTGGCTCAAATAGCATGACTTCTTGACTGTATTATAAAAAGTATTTTATGTGAAAATTTTTTGCCACTACTTTGAAAATGTCAGTGTTTTCCAAGTTCTACTCTTTTTTTCAGAAATTGATGCGAAAATTAGTAATTTTTTAGATATTTGTAACAATAGTGATGTACAAGTTGATTTGTTTTCTCTAAAATTATTTCATGTTATAACACATTTTGGTGTGTAAGATCAGTAAAATTCCTAGTATTTTAATGAATCTTAAATTACTAATATTAAAAATCATCTAATGCATCATAGATATACTTCTTAAATCTGAAAATTAAAATGTCATCTATATATAATACAGATATGTAGGTCAACTTAACTTGGCTTCAATATAATAAGCTACATGTTTATTTAGGAGATAGCAGTTAATGAGAACAGACAACTCATGATTTGGATTCATGAGAAGACACCCCGACAAGTGAAATAATAAGACAGGTTTTACTTCTTTTCACAGCAGGGCAAGAACACCCATTCAATCGGATTAGATAACATCATGCCAAGAGCCATTAGTCCAATCATTGACTTGCTACCATTTAGACACATGGAACCACTTGCGGTCACATCTGGCCACTTGGGCATGTGAGCTGACACAAGCAAGCTATGGGAAGAATGAAGGCTCCTGCCCAGACTATTCACCCCAAATCCTTTAATATCATAGACTTATTTCTTTTAACAAAGAAGAATGCTTAAAACTATGAAACTCTAGCTGTGCATTTATGATCCACTGAAAGTTTATTTTTCTTTCTCTGCTTCTTCACTTGAGTGTTTTGGTTTCTGAATAGCTTCCATCTTGCTCCAGGCCTTTGAACTGTTGATTGCTCGTGTTCTGGCATTGATTTCAGGTTGTGCCAATTCATTGAAATTGTACTTAATTTCAAAGAACCTCCATCACTTGCTGGAAGGCCAGTTTGCATAGAAGTGGACAAATGACTTCCCTCCGGGGAACCCGACCTCTTCTAACCACAGGTATATACAGGCCTTCCAATGACAGAGAGTGATTGTTCTAATCTTTTGCTGGTTATCCCACAAGTCTCACGATTGTTTCAGTCTCCAAAGGGGAAAAATATTTGGCTTAATTTTATTTGCTACTGTTTTTCTCCATCTCACACCTAACCATAATTAATATACTTGGACAATTTAAAACATGTTAAACTATGAACTCCAAAGAACTGAATTATGTACAATTGTTAGTTATCTATTTTATCATCTTTTTTACAGTACATTGTCATCCAGAATTAAAACCACACTTTCAAACTTATGTATACACACACACATTATACAGTAAGTCAGCCATAGCAAACACTATACAGACACAATTGTTTTCTAAAGCTTTTCTTGCAGTCATCAAATTCGGAGCCACTCTTTGTTAGCGGATGTGGTTCTTTTATGAAACTTCACTGTGCATAGTCAGTTCATCTAAACGTTATGCCGTGATTATTTCTGGGACTATTTGATTAGTACATACAACAGCCGTAACTTGTCAACTTAACATATTTTCCCTAAAGAGGTGTGTTTTGGCTTATTTGTTTTTAAGTTAAATCAAAATAGCATGAGCCGCTTTCACTCTCCTTTCTCCATCCTAAGAGCAAAGTGAGAGAGACCAGAGAGTAGGAGAATGTTTTACTAATGGGGCTTTTTTCCCCTCAAACTAATGAAAGATGGCAGAATGCACCATCCCAAAATACGCCTCTTTGGTGTAAGGATTATTTTGAGCTGAATATTTTGACAAACTACAGACACAGGAGAAGCTCTAAAAACAGATGAGGTTACCTTTTTCTAAGGGACATTTATATTTTTAAAGGAAATATCCACTTGTAAGTGTCTCCCTCTCTGTACCAGGAAGAGAAGGATGACTCTAAATCCCAAGAGAATCTTATCAGTGGAGAAGGTGGGGACTGAAATCTGCACAGCCACCTTACCCCTTGTTCCTTGTTCACTGTGCTTTTTCCTAGTTAACCTCCCATAACTGGCCTCTTCCTCTCTCTCCCCCAAATTTGTCTTTTGCCTTTAGCTGAAGATGCTATTTGAAGAGGTAGCTTGGGCCGCCTCTGAGAATTACCCAGCTTCCTTGGGTATCTTCTATGTATACGTGAGTTATACATGTTAATGCACTTCTATTTGTTATCTCTTATTGATCTATCTTTTATTACAGAGATGAAGAGTTTCAATCAAGAACGTAGAAGGGGAGAAAGAAAGTTATCTTTCCTTCCCTGCGCTAGCAGTTGGTATTTACCAGTTTCTAGCCTAAAGTTTTTACAGGTATATTTCAGGCTATAAGAAGGGAACAAAAGAAGCAATTGATTCAACCAGGCTTTTGCCGCAAAGAAACAAATCTGAAAACACATTAAGAATCTATTAGCCCAAGCCAATTGGAAAAAAAGCCAAAAATGCCATTAAGCAATATAGCCAATGCCAAAGAGGGAACTTATGAAGATTTTAGTTGACCTTCTGTTTGACATTGTGTTCATAGGCCACAATTCCTATGTTTAAAGTAAAATGCATTTAAAATATTTGACATAGAGGTTTGATCAATTTTCTAATAGTACTGGAAAATAATTATTTCACTTTTAACAGTCATGCAAGAGCTTAATAAACATCTTCAATGAAAATATAGACAATTTACCACAAACAAGGATAAATCACAGTATTACAACAATAACAACATTACCAGAAAATAGTGATAAATCAGACTCATCTTAATTGTGCTAAATAAGTGAAAAGCAATAGGATATATTGGAGTATATGAGGAAGCCATTTGGTTTAAAACTAATTCAACCTGACCTTGTTTTTCCAAAAGGGCCTGATGTGGCCTGTTGAGCATGCATTATACATCTGTTTTAAATATTTACTATGTTTCAAAGACAAGAATGATGTCCTTAAAGGTAGGGATGTAGCTTCCCCCATATCAACACTTTTTTAAGGATAGGCATCTCGGGGCTGGCCCAGGGGCACAGCAGTTACCTTTGCACATTCCACTTCAGTGGCCTGAGGTTCACAGGTTCGGATCCGGGGTGCGGACATGGCACCGTTTGGCAGGCCATGCTGTGGTAGGTGTCCTACATATAAAGTAGAGGAAGATGGGCATGGATGTTAGCTCAGGGCCAGTCTTCCTCAGCAAAAGGAGGAGGATTGGCAGCCCATGTTAGCTCAGGGCTAATCTTCCTCAAAAAAAAAAACCAAAAAAACAAAAAAAAGGATAGGCTTCTCTTGCTGGGACCTAAGGATTAATTACTTACCTGTTGCGCTCACGTTGTGACCACTGACCTGCTGACCCCTGATCTGTTGTGCCAGCTCAGCATCTCGTGACAATTGTAAATGGGACATTCCTATCATATGTGTTGTATGCTCTATGTTCCAAGATGTTACACAGCCACTCTGTTCACCCTACTTCTTTGGTGTCCTTCCTCCCTTGAGGAAGGAAGGCCTTGAGCTAGCCCCCAGATCTGGCTCATAATAAACTCTCCTCAATTTTGATTTATAGATTGATTATGGTTTATTTGCATCAACAATAGTTTCTGTAGGAGAGGAAAAACTTTTTTTCTCTACCCTTCTAGTTTCAGTGGCTGGGGAACCTGTGAATTAAACTGACAAAAATCAGATTAACAAGAGAAAAAACAGTTTTAATTACATACGTATGCACAGGAGTTCATAAAGAAATGAAACTCAAGGAGGCAGTCAGAATTTGGGGGTTTATATATTATCCCAAAGCGGGACAAAGTGTGGAGAAGAGGCTGGACAAAGGAAAAGGGATTTGGGGCTTCTGGAGAGGGAAGTTAAGGGAGGAGATAGGGAATTTATGGAAAACAAGAATTGTTTCGGAAGATTTGGTATGCAGGTTCAAGCTGCAGTCTCCTCCACTGATAAGAGTTATTAAGAATCCTCTTTCTGCTAAGGGAGGGGACATTTCTGCAAATGAAAATTTCCTTTATAAGTGCAAATTTCCTGTACAAAAGGAAAACTTATGATCTGTTTTTAGAGCTCTTCCTCCATCTGTTATTCTTCGATTGCCTTCAGATTAAAATAATCCTTATGCCAAAGTGGCATATTTTGGGACGGCATATTCTGGTCCCCTTCATTTCCAAGCTCCTTAATTTTTTTTCTAATTTCTGTTTTCCTTCTGTAGGGGAGGAAAAACTATCTTTTACTCTCTACCTTCCTTAGTTTTTGGACCTGGGCCCTGTGAATCAGACTGACAGACAGGTTAAGAGGAGAAAAGCATACAAGTTTATTTAATGTAAGTTTTACATAACACAGGAAGCATCATAAGGAAATGAAAATCCAAAGAAATGATTAAACTTGAGGGTTTTTATACTAATTTTCGTGAAGAGTGGAAAGCCATGGAAAAATATGATAGGGCAAAAGGCTATAAACTAAGGGCAGTAAACTGGGGGAACTTAGCAAGGCCTACTCATTCAGATTTCTCTTAGCATCCCTCCATCTTTGAAGATAAGGATGCTCCTTTTCCTCTGGGTATAGGGACACCTCTCATGCGGGGATCTGATGACCTGCCTCAGGGGAGAAAGGAGAGGTCAGAGAGTCCTTCCTATGTCTGGTCAAATTCCTTCAGCTTAAAATATTCAGTATGCCAAAGTGCTAAAATTTGGGGGGGGGGGGGGGGCATATTCTGAACTCCATCATTTCTTTCTTATCTTCTTTTCTTTCCTTCTTTCATTTGCATCCTTGTAAAACTTCTTTCTATAGCCAATAATAGAGAGATTGTTCTGCAAATTTCTATTCCCCCTCACTCTTCTCCACAGCTTCTGCATGCCCTATCTAATGAGTCTGAGACCGCTGTTGAGGGGGCCTTGGAGCACACCAGCACTTTGCTGTTGCTTTTCCTGCAGCTTTGCTTTGTAGGTGGGAGGTCCTTAAGCCCCTGTGTTCTCTAATAAGAGCAAAGCTTTACTTCAGTTGTTTCAAAAAGCATTCATTGAAAAAACTTCTCATATTTAGAAACTTTGGCACAGAATCTTGAAAGTGGATCATAACTGGATATAATTTATTAAAGAAACACATTTAACATTTCTAGTGGTAAGTAAAAATGTAAAAAATATTAAAAATATTAACTAAAATACTAAAAATATTAACAGAAAATAGGTTTTCTCTTTAAATTTAAATATAGAAATCATTTTTATATATTACATAAACTAGTAAATGTATTATTTTCAGCAGTCTTTACAGGCTTATGATTTTATTCATTTAGGAACATAAAATGTATTTTCTATATTAAGCAATTTGTTTACTGAATTGCTGTAATTGAGGTTTTTACGTATCAACAAAAATATCCATTCTTACCTCCTTTCCTTTGTTAGCGGAAAGAGATCTTTGCCTGTACATGGTTTGTTCCTCTGCCTGTCCACCTGTGCTCAACTCCTAATTATTAAACTTTCTTTCACTGGGTCTCACATAGCAGCTGATTTTTGAATCCGCTCTCTCTGTTATGCACTAGAGAATTTTGGAATGGAACAAAGTGAAAAAGATATTACAGAGATAATTTTAAAATGTTTGTTTCAATACACAAAAGAGAAGTATATCATTTATAAATTTTAGAGCTGTAGCTAAGATTAGCCATACCAGTACTGAAAACAACACACTAGTATGGATGACATTGTGATTGCATCCCACTGTTCTACCAGATGGATTAAATCACAGTCTCTCAGGGTGAGGACCTGGCAGAACATTTTGAGAATTGTAGGTCAATATTCTTGTCACTACCTCCTCATTTCTATTGACTCACTCCTCATTCAACTGCATTCTGGCTTTTACTTACATCACTCCATCAAAACTCTTCTATTGAAGGTTTTACTTTAAATTGCCAAACACAGCAGGCATCTTGCATATTATATCCAAAGTATTTATCACTTTTCATATTCTCACCCACCTATCCTCAAGACTCAGCTACCATCTGAGTGTCCATAATTCCAAAACCCATAGCTCTAACTCAATTCCCTCTCTGGGCACTAAACAAAATATTCATTTATTCAATGAACACTTACTGAGCATTTACTATTTGCCAGACATTCCACAAGCTTCTCAGACTCTAAGTATTCATACATTAATTAGTTGTGTTTTCCTTTCTCCACTTACCCTCTAAAAACTCAAAACAAAACATCACCATCAACAAAGAAACATGACAACACAACACAGTGCATCTTCCAAAACATAAACCTAGAGGTAGTTTTTTTTTGGTTTCTTTCTTTCTCTTACTGTCAGACTTGTTAGTATGTCTCTAATCTATTTCCTTGCCTTATTTCCACTACCAAAACCAAAACAATCCAGGTGATCATCCTGCTTTTCTTGGATTTTCCCAAGTATTTTTAAACTAATTTCCCAAGGCTTAAGTCTCATCTGCTTCTTATCCTTTCTAAATACAGTCACTGCATTGAACTCTTTAAAAGAATAGTTGGATAAAACTAGTCCCCCGACTAAAGTCTCCCATTGCTTATGGTAGCACTTCCCGGGTTCCTTGGTGGGATAATTTGCTTTGTGAGATATTAATTTGCATTCTATGAAAATGATTGATATTAGCAATATTTTTTCTTTTGATATGTAAAGTGTATGTGTGAGAAAACTACTACTCTCATGCTATAATCGATTTTAGGAAATGGCTTTCCAAAGTAGAGAACATTAGGAAGTTGTATGGGAGATCATTTTAAAATGCCATTAAATCTGTACACTGATGGTAGAAGCAGTAATGTCTCATTAATAGTTATATACAGCATTGCCTATTTGGTTATAGCTGCTTATATTATGTATTTTAATATTTAAAAACTATTTTTTATATTTAGATTTTATTGTATATAAAGCATATGACTCAAATATTTATTATTTCTCAGAGTAACTATTTCCAAAGACATTTTTTTCCTACCGTAATCCAAACGTGTATTATCACATATGTTGGTTTTCCTCCAATATGTTATGATTTTTAAAATATTTCCATAACAAAATGAGCTTTGCAATGTTGGCTAATCATGTGGAATCCAGAGGTTCTTCATTTTTGATTGCCTAGCTGAATAGCCAGACTTCTTACACTCTCCAGTTGCCATTTCCCATTCTCTTATACTTTTTTTGCACATGACATTGTCCCATTTCCCATTGGGTAGCCTGATCCTTTGAGTCTAGTTTGGGTGCACAGTGAATTGTGTGTTTATAACACTTGACTCTGTTGTATATAGCATATAGTTAATAGAAGATATTCAACAGAAGTTGGCTTAGTGAAATTATAGTGACTAGTATTTGCTCATGATTCTAGACTTAATAATTGAATTTATTTAGTTTTATTTTAACGAGTTATACTATGAATTACTGAATGTGGAAAAATATGTATTAATTTTTGCTTGCATGTGGGAAAGTAGGCAAAATCTGACAATGGAAGAAGCCAAAAGCGTATTAATAGAACAAAGAAATTCATTTTGTTTTCTGGATTTATTATTCTACAAAATGTCAAGTATATACTGAAAACACTCATTGCATTAACCAGGGTTCTACAGAGAAACACAACCAAATGGATGAATATATATATATATATATATATAATCAGAGAGAGAGAGAGAAAGACAGGGAGAGAAAGAGACTGTTTTGTAAGGAATTGGCTCACATGACAACAAAGCCTGAGAAGTCCCAAGGTCTGCAAATATGCAGTCAGCAAGCCGAGACCTAGGAGAACCGATAGTCTAAGTTCCAGTCAGAGAGACAGCAGGCTCAAGAACCAAGAAGAGCCAATGTGTCAGTGCCGTCTGAGTCCAAAGGCCAGAAAAGACCAATCTTCCCTCTCAGACAGTCAGGAAGGAGAAATCCCTCTTACTCAGCCTTTTTGATCTATTCAGGTCTTCAATTAATTGTATGAGATCCACCAACATGAGTGTGGGCAATGTACTCTACTCAATCTGTTGACTTAAATGTTAATCTCCTCGAGAAACACCCTTATAGATACACCCAGAATAATCTTTGTCCAAATAACATTTGGCCAAACCCCACAGCCCAGTCAAATTGACACATAAATTAACCATCACACTTATTTTCAGAGAAGAACTGAGATTAAAGGAAAAAATAACAAAAAAGATAAATGAATTAATAAGTAACATCTTTAAATTTAAAAATTTAATAATTTAGCTACTTGAAATTTTACCCAAGATGAATCAGTTTCATTTTCAGAAATCTCCATCAACAGTTTTTACTTGTCTTGACACAATAATTTTATTATCTCACCGATCTTTTTCTTCTTTTCTTTTTTTTGTGAGAAAGATTGGCCCTGAGCTAACACCTGTGGTCAATCTTCCCCTTTTTGCTTGAGGAAGATTGTCACTGAGCTAACATCAGTGCCAATCTTCCTTCACTTTTTTATGTGGGATGCCAACATAGCGCGGCTTGACAAGCAGTGCTAGGTCTGTGCCTGGGATCTGAACCTACCAACCCCAGGCCACTGAAGTGAAGCACTCAAACTTAACAACTACACCACCAGGTTGGCCCCTGATCTTATTTTTAAACATCTAAATTTTGGCTAGATTTGGGGAGAATATCTCCACTGTATTATGTGTCTGGTTGTTGTTTGAGTTGCTATGAACATTTCCAAATATCAGTTTTCTCACATGCTACAAAACAAGGACAACTCAAACACGGCCAGAAGTGTTGAGGATTGTGTTCAGAGCACATAGTGGCTGGCATGGCCCTGGTAAAATTCCAGACTGCATTCATAGACCAAACACTTGAACATAAACTGTGTTATATTAATTCATCTCAGAGAAGTCCTTCTCTCTGCAAGGCATGATTTGTAGGTGTGTGTGCACTTGTTTATTGCCTGAGTATCCCTCTGGGGTTCCTGGGGGCAGGGATCTTGTCTCTTTGGTTCATTGTCATATATCAAGCACTTGGCACAGTCCCTGGCATGTAATAGGAACTCTTACATATTTGTTGAATGACCGAATGGCTAAGAATGAATAATACATTTTCTAGGTGTCCTGACTCCTTCTGTTTCTTCCCCAAGAGCAAAAATTGTAGGCCAGTTGCTGCACATCTAACCCTAATTCATTTTAGCCATTGATTTAGACTTTTGCTGGCTGGCTTCTTGTTGTCTAGGTCCCAAAGCAACTTAAAAACTATCGAGTAAGTTTTGTAGTTGAAGTACTGTCATATAAGATATAAGAACAAGAGAAGAGGGTCCGGCCCAGAGGCGCAGTGGTTAAGTTTGCATGTTCAGCTTCTTGGCGGCTTGGGGTTTACTGGTTCAGATCTGGGTGAGGACAGAGCACCTCTTGGCAAAAGCCAGGCTGTGGCACGCGTCCCACATATACAGTAGAGGAAGATAGGCACGGATGTTAGCTCAGGGCCAGTCTTCCTCAGCAAAAAGAGGAGGATTGGCAGTAGTTAGTTCAGGGCTAATCTTCCTAAAAAAAAAAAAGAACAAGAGACGAGCAATCAAGCAAAAGAAATATGCAAAGGAGGGAGTAACAGATTCTGACAATGTCTTTAAAATTTCTTTATGACTATTTAACATGGTCCTACGGAGTGGCTTGTTTTATAATCTGATTGAATGTATCATAACGCTAACATCACTTATGTTTCCTGCCCCTGTTATCTGGAAGCAAACAAATACGCAACAGCATAAATTGGTTGGCAATAAAATTCTTCTCATTTCCTAATGATGATTTTAATTTTTAATTGTACATATAAACTAGAATATACTGAAATTTTCAAAATCACTGTATTTTATAGGATCTTAGATGAATTATCTGATACAAAAATTAGAATTCTCTGTTATAAAAATTATAAAATCAGAATTACCTAATTTTGTAAAAGTTATAAAAGGAGAAAGGCAGCATGGACCAAACATAGAAGTAGGATTTATGGAATCTCTATTAAAAATCCTTTTCAGTTGAATGAGCTTGGTCAGTTTCTTATATTCATTGGCTTTTCCAATTTTTAATGGGGTTATGAAAGCTTTTAGTAAACTGAAAAATATACGTGAATGTAATTATTATTGGTCACATGAACTGATTACTATATATAATTTTTAACTTAAACTGATTATTGTATATATTTTTAATTTTAAAATATTCATTTTCTAAATAAAGGGGTGATGGGAAAAAGTTTGGAGAGCAATATATTAAAAACTCATCTTACACATTTTATGGTCATAAAAGTCCAATTTGCATAAGGCAGTGAAGATCGACATTCCCGAATAGGTGTAGTATTTTGTGGAGTTTTTCTCATCTTTACCTGAAGTGCAAATAGTGATAGCACTACTAGTGTAATAAACTAGACTGAAAAACAAGTTTAACATCATATAGAATAGTACAGGATGATGTAAGGTAATGTAGATGGAATAAATCAGTCCTTTCTCTGCATTTGCATAGAGCATTACATGGCTCTCTAATTACTCTTGGAATACGTCATAATTTTTTTCCATTTCTATGGCAATTATTACAAGGGCTAATCTTTTACTATGTATCAGTACCTGGAGTTAGGCAAGTATCTGGGCATATGCAGAAAAACATGCCATGTCTTTGGAGATAATCAGAAAAGAGAAAAGTGTTTATCTTTATCCAAACTTCAATCACGGAGTATTACCTCCTTAGAGCATTATATCTCCAATACACATAATAGCAACAGTTGTTCCTTAGTGCCCACACATAATTAGTTATTTCCCCTCTGATACGCCAAGCAAGGTGACTTAACTTCTAGGGTCACCTTCCATTCAAAAACCATCTTGGCTATGTGTTTGCTAAAGCTATTAACTCACAGCAAACAAAGGCTGTGCTTTTGTATAAATGTACAAAGCCTTGAAAAAGCTTTCAGTTTTGGACAGTCACAATTGAGTTATTTGTGTAGGTATAAACATCTATCAAAGACCACCCATCTCTCTCCATAGCACAATGCCAACCAGTTTAATGGTTGTTAAATCTGAGTAACAAGAATGTTATTAGCAGCTCTTGTGATTGTACTTTCTTTATTGTTTGCCAAAATGTGCTCAGAATTAAATAGGATGATAATTTAGATGCAAGATTCTGATACACAAAATGTAAGTGAGGCACTGTTAATAGAAGAAAGTGTACAGACACTTGGCAAAGGCTAAAGAGAGATTTTTTTTTCTGATCTCACACACTGCACTATATAGTTATTGACCTTTAATTTTTTTTGCATTGGATATGGCAGCTATTAATATGGAATCTTTTACTTTTCTACAATCAAAGTAACAAATCCACCTAGATTTGCTTCCTTCTTCTCTTTCTTCAATATATCTGCAACAGAGGGAGTGTCCTTTCCTCCAAGAAAGACCAGAGTTTCCACCAAAGCTCTGGATCTGATCCCCACATCCCTCACAAGATTAGCTGACCTTAACTACTGTGTCTGAAGCATAGCTCATTCTTATCAGTGTTACAGTACTTATCAAATCTGCCATTATTTTGCCTGCATGTCCATTTTTACCCCCTACCTGGAATTAAGTTTCGTGAAGACAAGGACTTTATCTAGCCGTTATTATACTCTTTGGCACATAGCACCTGCTTCACATATTGTAGGTGCTTAATTTTTATTAAAAAATAAATGATTAAATGAAATGGTTACTGTACTTGAAGAGATCATAAGTTGGCTTACCAACAAATTCTAGGGTGGTTGCCAGGATTAAATAAGATAATAGGTATAAAACGTTTAAAACAGTGCCGGAGCTGACCCAGTGGCATAGTGGTTAAGTTCACACACTCTGCTTTGGCGGTCAGTGTTCACTGGATCCCAGGCACAGATCTACTCCCCAATCATCAAGCCATGTTGTGGTGGAGTCCCACATAAAGTGGAGGAATATTGGCACAGCTGTCAGCTAAAGGTCAATCTTCCTCACACACACGCAAACAGTGCTCCATCAACGTTAGCTGTATTGATTAATATTAGTACCATTTACATAAATAATGAGCTAGACTTGAAGAAACTGGATATGAGGCAGCATTTTGGGAATTAGTTTGGAAATAGTAAACTTGCAATCTCTTGTTGTCTCACTATATGACTTTGAAATGTCCTTGCACATAAATAGATGGGACCGAAAGATGTCTTAGTTCCTTTCCAGCTATGAAATTCAGCAGCTTTGCAACTTGAGTCCTTACAAAAGAGATAACATCATTGTGGCTAGATTTCATGACAAAGCTTCCAAGAGGATCTGTAATATAAAATAGGCTTTTTAAAACAACAAAAATTAGATAGAACTTTCCAGATCTAAGACCTAGTATATAATGTACAGATCAGTGGGACTCTCTGAAGGCTACCGCTTTCTTGGAGCTCAGAGTGTGATGAACCTGTTATTTAAATGAGTAATCAGAACAGTGTGTGATCAGTGCTAGCCTATGAGAGATACAGGTAGGAGTTGCTCTTGAAATCTAATAGAGAGAAATTAAATTGGCCTGAAAAGTCTGGGAAGGCTTTATTTATAAACCCAGAAAGGGGAATAGAAGTTTCCTACCCAAGTAAAGAGTGAACGTTATTCAGAGGGAAGAGAATAGATACACAAAACTATATAAGTCCTTGGGATGTTTGAGAAATGACAGTAGCATATACTGTTTGAGAGAAGGAAAGAAAGAAGCAGCAATTGCAGGAAATTAGGCAAGAAAGAGAAATTTTGAATAGTGAAGGGTCATATTTATTTTAATCAGACAAGGATCTGTTGTGGGAAGGAAAAAACAAAAAAATAAAACAACAACAATAAAATACTTTAGCAATTATAAACAGATTAAGAGTTTACAAAATTGAATAGAATGGGCTCTAAGTTGTTTCCAAGAATGATTCCAAAACCATATCAATACAGGTTCAATACAGGGATCAGAAACCAACTGTTGGAGCCACTGTAATGGCCCCTCAACACTCGTGAAACTGTGATGTTACTATAGAAAACCTAATTGTCTTCACTTCCATGCGTGACAGCAGAAAACACATCAGAAACAGGAGTAATCAATAATGGCTGTCTTCATTTCCTCACCTACCACTCACTTTTCAGTCCCATCTATCTTCCAAGCACTGCCATGACACTTCCCAAATCCCATGCAAGTATTGCTAACTGGTGGAACCTAATTTGCATCCAGCAGCCTAGCCCCAAGGAAACTTGAATACAGAGTTTTTAATTCTTCAAGCTCTACAGAATAGGAGTTACAGTAGAAGGAGATTGGAATAAATGTGGATTCAATCCAGCATATCTACCACAATGATAAATATGAAGTTTGAACTTTATCTACTTGGATATGGGAGATGACAAAGATTTAAACCCAAGGAGTTTCCAGCACACATTTGAGAAAAGCGTAGAGTTTCCAGAACAGCTTTAAGAAAAGAGTAGAGGTAAATTGGTGGTATAGTGAGAATATTATATATGTAGGAAAGTGAGAATGCTGTACTGGATCAAAGGAAGTTAAAGATTGTGAAACGGATAGGGTAATCCACAAATTTAGGCGGGGGTCTTAAAATACAGGTAGAATATATGGGATTTGATGTAGATGACAAGAAAGCTATTATCTGTTCTTGAGTGAAGAAGAAGCAAGATGTTAGGAGTGCTCTAGAAAAAGTGCTGCTAAGTCAGTACGTGTTTAAAGGAGAGACTTGGAATTGGTTAGAGTAAGCCATATCTGTCAAGTCTGGGAAGGTCAGAGAAAGGTCAAACTCTGTGTGTGTGTGTCTGGTATGTGGTGGTTTTAAGAAATGTCAAATGCAATCTTAGATTGTTAACTATGCTCTGCATTCAATAAATAGATACTTATAATTATTCTCATTTTACAGATGAAGAAATTGAGGCACTGAGAATTTAAGTAACTTACTCAAGACCACACAGCTAGTAAGTAGTAGTTCTAATTCAATAAATATGAATAGGGTGTCTTCTGTAGTAATGTGCTCATCCTGCTTTAAATACATTTCACATGCAGAAACAGACACAAGCAAGGCATTTGTCATGATGAATTCTAATAGGATATATTCACCCTTGCTTTTGACCTGCAAAAATGGATTTTTTTAATTCAGGTTAAAACAACAGTGATGGATGTTTTAACGTAAGATTTAAAGGAACTCTAGATTGCTATTCCTTTTGAATCTTAATTTGAGGTTCCCAGTGGATTCCCTCTGTGCCTGTAAAGACTGTTTTGGCAGCAGCCAATGCCTGAATCTTCTTGCTACCTGAAGGCCCCTCCCTCAGCAGTTGAATTCACTATTTCCTTCCTTCCTGCTAGTTACTGCAAGACTAATTGCATCACAACCTTCAACTGACAAATTAATAAGAGGCCAAGGCCATACTGAGTGTCAATTTTCTCTAAAAATTATAAAGCAATTTCCTGAGAGTAAGAACCAATGTCTTATGAATCCCTGCATCCATTCTGCACCCATTACAGTCCATAGATACTCTGTAAGCGATAAAGGGACTGAAAGAATGCTCACCTTAGGAAAGGTATATGTAGACTCTTATCCTTGCCCTCCACAAGTGAGAGGAGAAACCATGACAATCATTGCTAACCCTTTCCTTTAATGCTCTTGTTGTATATTAAAATCTCATTTCCAGAGGGAACTATATTTTTCTACTATTGTACTGGAAATATTGGTTATGCTTCTGTAACAGCTCTTACTCTCTGTATCCACTAAAAGGCAGAAAGCTCCTTGTTTACGACAGCAGTGCCCATCATTGAGCAAGTGTAATGATCAGGGTACAGATTCAACCAGAGATCTAAAAATAAGGCTCAACATTGTATAAAACAGTTGGCAATTCCTCAAAAATTAAGCATAGAGTTACCATATGACCTGACAATTCCACTCCTAGGTGTATAAGCAAAAGAATTCAAAATAGATATTCAAGCAAAACTTATACAGGAATATTTATAGCCGTGCTATTAATAATAGCAAAAAGTTGAAAATAACTCAAATGTCCATCAACAGAATAGATAAACAAAATGTGGTATACACACACACACACACAAATACTGAGTCATAAGAAAGAAGGAAGTACTGATACATGCCGCCATGTGGATGAACCTCAAAAACATTTTACTTGTTGAAAAAAGTCAGACACAAAAGGTCACATACTGTATAATTCCATTTATATGAAATACGAAGAATAGGTAAGCAAATTGCTGATAAGCAGAAAGCAGATGGGTGGTTGTTAGTGGATGGTAGGAGGTGGAAACAGGGACAACTTAATGGGTATGCAGTTTTCTTTTGGGGTGAGGAAAATGTTTTGGACTTTAATAGGGGTAGTGGTTGCACAACAGTGTGAGTGTACTGAATGACACAGAATTGCACACTTTAAAATAGTTTATTTTATGTAAATTTCCCCACACAAAAGAAAAATATGGCTCAAAATATCTCTGTCACTTAATGCTCCTGAGATAGGTGGTTTGGGGCAGGTAAGTGACTCAGCTCCATGAGGTGCTCCAGGACTATCCAAATATGCCATTGTCTGTGGGTTTCTTGATATACTCCAGCTTGAATAGTTCAAGTTGGTTAATCAGCATCATTTCTTGTTCTAGCCTTCAGAAAGGGGAAAATGAAAGGTATTGAGACAAACCCTTCCCTCTTTAAAGGAGATAATCAAGGCGGTTACACACACCCGTCACTGTGCTGCTATATCAGGGCCTGGAACTTGGTCCTATGGCCATAATTAACTGCAAGGGAGACCAGGAAATATATCATATATCAGGCATCCATGTATCCCTTTAAAATTCAGTAGATTCTATTAACCAAAAGGAAGGAGAGAATGGATAATGGGAAAAAAAATTAGCAGTTTCTGCTACAGAAGGTGATTGATGATAAGCATTTCGTTGAAAAGTAGAACCTAATGTTTTCGGTTTAGCAAGTAATAATTACATAATCAAAAGTTACATAGCCCTCAAATTTTACTTAGAAAGCTGTATTTATAGTGTAAGATTTCTTGTCAAGGCCATAACACGTATCAAAAATCCTTCACACCAGTGTAATATTATAACCGTAGAAAATTCCCTATTCCTTACATAGAGAGAAAGACCAAAGTTACACCTGTTAGTTGAATAGAATAGGTATAATGTATGTTCTAGAAACTTTTATCAGCATAAAATATATCAGAATCTAGTGGCACAATGTTTAAGATGAGATCAAAGACATTTGGAGTGGTATGGTTGACGTGGAGGAAAGGGCACCCTCATTACACTGCTAGTGAGAATGTAAACAGGTGCAGCCACTATGGAAAACAGTCTGGAGAGTCCTTAAAAAATTAGGAATAGAAATACTATGTGACCCAGCTATTCCACTTCCAGGTATTTATCCAGAGAACATGAAAACACTTATTTGAAAAGATATTTGCCTCCCTATGTTCATTGCAGTACTATTCACAATAGCCAAGACTGGAAACAACCTAAGTGTTCATCGGTGGATGAATGGATAAAGCAGATGTGGTATATATACACAATGAAATACTTTTCAGCCACAAAAAATGTGAAATCTTGTCATTTGTAACAACATGGACGGACCTTGAGGACATTGTGCTAAGTGAAATAAGTCAGATGAAGAAGGTCACATACCATATGATTTCACTCTTATGTGGAAGATAAAAACAGCAACAATAACAAACAAACACATAGCTACAGAGACTAGATTGGTGGTTACCAGAGGGAGGAAGGTGAAAAGGGGTGACAGGGAACATGTGCATGGTGATGGTTGGTAACTAGTCTTTGGGTGGTGAACATGATGCAGCCTGCACAGAAATCGAAATACAATAATTAACACCTGATATTTATATAATGCCATAAACCAATGTTATCTCAATAAAAAAATAAAAATAATGTTTCAATAAATATGACTACATTTAGTATGAAGAACGCATTTCTTACTTCTCCTCAGTGACGCTGCAAAGCTACCTGGAATCACCTCATAAGCACATTCAGCTGGACAAGAAAAAACAAAACAAAACAGAGAAGAGTCACTAGGGCCCTTAATGCCCAGACTTGATTCACGAGGTACAAATGCTCTGGATTTGAACCAATCTCCTTTTTCTTGCTTCAAATTACTGATGTACTTGGCCCCAATGCTTGTTCACTCCAGGCTTATGGTTTTTCATTTTTACATTTGAAGTTGAAAAATGTATAAACATAATAGAAGCAATAATAAGCAAGGTATCCAGACTTAGGAGTCAAACACAGGTTTGGATTTAGCCTTGACTGGAGGCCATTTGATTGACATTTCCATTGCTAGAGTTAGTCCAAGTCGTTTTAAGATCCAACTAAATTTCATTTTGCCTTATCTGCAGGTTATCATTCTTGGAAGAATCATCTCATCCTGGCAGGATCTTGATTTAAGGCTTTAAAATTCAATGAGGCTCAAAGAGATTTTGCAAGGTTACAAATACCGTAGGTTTGTTTGGTAATACAAAACCTGAAGACGGAATGCAGCCTGTGCAAGATCTCAGAAGTGGTCAGACATGTCACAGATCGCATTCTCAGTCACAATCTGGACGACTTTGAGCCTGTCTGGTTCACAATTTTCTTTTGTGGTACAATTTTAATGTTTCTTCCAGGTGTACACTTTTGACAAAATTCTGTTTCTTCTCAATTTGCTCACCTCAGAAGAGGCTTGTCAGAAAAGTCATTAGGATCATTGAACTCTCTAAAAGCACATTTTCTTTATCACATCTTTACCCAATAAGATAGGTTTTTCTCCTGTGGAAAGTCGTGTTTAGTCTGACAAATCATATATCATCTATAAGCACCTAAAGATATACAAGTTGGTCATCATCCATTTAGACAGTTCAATGTAATATAGAATTGAGAATATTCATGTGGAAGTGATATGTATGCTAATTTCTTGCATGCATGTGGATATGTCACAGCTATTTTTGCTATAATTTTGTATGATGAATCTGTATACAATGATGTTCTCTTTCAATTTCAAGATGGATGATCTTGTATTTTAAGTTGTCTATAATTCACATCTACATTGAAGATTTAAGAATGTTTCATGAAAATTATCTCAGTATTTCATGTAACACAAAGGAGAGTTAATTACATACACATACATATCTAGATTAAAGAGTTAAGAATTCACCATACTTTTCTTGCTGTTTAGCATAGGCAACATAGCATGGTGAATCAGAGCACACATTTGGAGTCAGATTGAGTTTGACTCCAAATCAGATCCAGCATTTACAAGCAGCATGATCTTGAGTTGATCCCATAAGCACTCTGGGCTGCAGGGTCTTCATCTAACAATGGAGATGATAAAATTATAAGAGTATTGTGAAGATCAAATGTTACCACATAAGTAAATCACTAGACACTTAATCAATCGTCATAAATGTAGTTATTTTTATATTTCTGGTAAATCTTGGTAATTGTGGAAGGTGCAGGGTAGAGCAGTGTTTATCTGATAATGGTATGTTGTAATTAGTCTTGGGATGGGTAATAAGTAATTTGCTACTAATACAAGAAAGCTCTAAGGTTGACAAATGTTTTTCTTATTTTTTGCTTATTTATTCAAACAAATTTAAAATTATAATCTACAATTATAATATTTTTATTCATTCTCATTTCAAAATGCTTGTATGAATAGCAGAGAAAGCCGGTGGGACGAGGATGGTATGTGTGCTTGTGTTGTGCCCAAGAAAAGTAACTGCTATGTGACTCCTGGCCAATGAGGATTGGGTGGAAAAATAAGCACGTGAAGAAATGTCAAGTACAGGAGGGGAGTTCCTTTCCACTGAGATGGGAACGAAAGAGGTAAGAATAGACATGTATGTGGATAAATAAATATCACAAGATTATTGGATTCTGTACTCTCCTACCACACACCTAAAAATAACACAATTTTTGAAGCATGTATTTTCAAGGTAAAGACCAGGAATAATTTATTGTTCCATACTTTGGATCCAAAATTTTGATGAAAATTTCAGTGGTCATGAGCTGGATTGAGCCACAAGGACTCTTGTCTAAGCCAAACAGATTAAATAGCTACCCCATACCAACACATCTGCATTCTTAGTGCTTAGAATCTTAAATATTTATGTAGATAAAATTTGTTGCTTATTATTTGATAAGGAGAATTTATGTTTTGAAATAAATTATCTCATTTTATTCTCAAGGCAATACTTGGTGGAAGGAGTAAATATATGCAAAGAAAGAAGCAATCCAATGAAAGCACTTGTGATTTCCTCCTATAGCCTACTATTAGCCCTATGCCTTTCCAGGACAATGATATTATAGACCAGTAGAAGTGCTCTTCCGCAACAGGAAGTAGCCTGGAGTATTTACCAACAGTTAGACATTGAAAAAGACAAAGAAGACAGAGGAAAGGTATTCCCAAGGAGAATGCAAGAGACTATTCCAAAACATGTGAGTCTACGTAGAGCAGTGGTTCTCAACCAGGACAATTTTTCCCCTCCTCGTCCTCCCTCCCTGCACCTATGCACTATATGTATATGTATATGCACTGCACTATGACAAGGTCTGGAGACATGTCTGTCAGGGATGCTGCTAAATCCTACAATGCATAGGACAACCCCCCACCCAAAACAATTATCCAGCTCAAAATGTCAATAGTGCTGAGTCTGAGAAACCATGAAATAGAATATGGCACTTGTAAATAATTGTTTTTCGTTTCTGGCCTTTTGATTGAAAGCTCCCACCCCAGGCACCATTTTCTGGACCCAAGTCAATAATTTGCATTTGTGTGTGCATGTGTGTGTGCGTGCGTGTGTGTGTTGGGGAGGAACAGGAGTGTGGAGACTATATAAAGAGGAGAAAGAAGGCTATGAGCCCCACCATATACACTCTAAGGGTTGGGAGCCGGAGTGTGCCACTAAGAAATAAGAAGGTATTACTATTAACGTACAGTGCATATAAGTGAGGTCATTTATTTAATCCCATCTTAGTTTTTTGCTATTATTGTTGTTCCAGGATCACAAACTCCCTATTTTGTAATGTGTCTAGATAGCTTACAAGTGTGTTATTGGCTATAAGGGCAATTATCTATTATCAATTATCTATTGCTTCTCTCATCTTCATGAAACTTTCTTCTCTTTTGCCCTTCATGCTTTCTCTCCTCTCTCCTGCTATTCCTTTGAACACCACTTCTCAATTTACTTCACTTGCATCCTTTTCATTTCTTCCTCTCCATCTCCAAAAAAATGATGGTTTTCATCGGAATGCTTATGTGACTAGGCACAGTGTTTTGTACGACTTCTTTTGCCTAAATATTTCTCTCCCCATCCTTATCATAAGCATACATATGTACATGCACACTTTTCTAAAAACTTCATTTCCAAGATTTTTTTCGTTATAACATGGAATAGACATTTTCTACAATATGATTCTGTCAGCTGCCTGAAAGTGTTTCAGGTGCTAACCAAGACTAGGCCAATCAGTGCTAACCAAGAGTGCTAACCAAGACTAGGCCAATCAGAATCTGTGCTGGAAGTTTTAGAACTGAAACTGAGCATAAAAGTGCTCCAGAATCATCATACTCACATTCACCAACAAAATGGAGGAATTTGAGGTGGTGGAGGGAGAGAAAGAGACAGAGGAGATAGATATGCATAGAGGAATAACTAAGGAATACCTAGTAGAGGTAACTAGCCCTGAAAGTGTTTGAGTCACTATCTCAAATTATACTTCTGTTCCAGGCTTATTCCTATCCCTGAACCTCTTAAGAAAATTCCGTATGAATTCTTTTTGAATAATCTAATTTGAATCCAATTTCTGTGTCGTGTAACAGAAGCACTTTTAGTCTGCTTGCAGTTCCCTCTTCACACACACCTTTCCCCTGAGCGATCCATTCCACGCTGTTACTTTAAGTTGTCTTGAAGAACCAATTTCAAGCCAACTGCTATCTGAACAGCTTCACATGATATTCATATCATCATTATATTCCATCTGCTTCTTCAAATTTCCTCTTCCTCCTGTATTTCTATCTTAAGGCAATCCAATTTGCCCATTCTCCTAAGCCAGAAACAGGGTCATCCTCAACAGCTCTGTTCCTATTTTTTTTTAAGATAAATAATAATTAATGCAATATTTTTCAAATCAAAAATATTGGAAAAAAAAACCTATGATGAACAAAAGACCAAATTTCTAAGTCAGGACAGGATCAGTAATAGTACCCTGCAGAGCCATCCTTTTCTTTTGAGCCTTGCTCTACCTCCTCTCCTTAGACCCCTTCACTTACTATTTAGACCATTGTCCGTGTTTTCCTGGGCTACTGAAACAGCCTCCTAACTTTTCTCCCTACCTAGCCTAAAGCCCTTCATTTTTTTCTTAACTAAGGCAACAAAGTCATCTTTTTTTTTCTTTTAATGATTTTATTTTTCCTTTCTCTCCCCAAAGCCCCCTCGTACACAGCTGTATATTCTTAGTTGTGGGTCCTTCCAGTTGTGGCATGTAGGATGCCGCCTCAGCATGGCCTGATGAGTGGTGCCATGTCCGTGCCCAGGATATGAACCAGCGAAACCCTGGGCCTCTGAAGTGGAGCGTGTGAACTTAACCACTCGGCCATGGGGCCGGCCCCCAAAGTCATCTTTTTAATACGCAAATCTGATTATATCCCTTCCTTGCTTAAAACCTTTATAATGGTTTCTATTTCCATATGTTCCTGAACATGCTGTATAAGACATTTTATGATCAGGAATTGCCTGTCTCCTGCCTCATCTCCTACTACTTCAGCACTCTCCTACTACCAGCAATATTGAGCTTTACTCTTCCATGATACTGAGCTTCCTTTGGTTCTTGAAATGCATCAAGACACTTCACTCATCTCTGCTTTTTTTACATGTTATATCTTTTGCCTGGATTTATCTTTATGATTTAGCCCTAACCTATGTATTAAGCACTTTCATCCTTCTAACCAACTCAGATTTACTTACTCCAGGAAGATAAACATTAAATATTATTGCTCTTCAATCTTCTGTTCTTAATCTTTTTCTCCTCTTTTAGCATGATACACTTTCTCCCTGGATTATCTCAACCACTTCTCATATCTTCAATTATTGGTGACTCCCAAAGTGAGGATATGATCCCTCATTCTGAACATCACATATGCATTTCCAATTACAAGTCATATATAAAACAGACAGTTCAAGCTCAATATGTACAAAAGTGAAACTTTATCATTCCTTTGAATTTCTTCTTATCTAAGATCTTCTCTGTTTGAAAAAATTTTACAACCATTTATTTAAGAAAGAAACCTGGAAATCATCCTTGACCCTTTCTTCTCCTTCCTGTTTGGTATCATCCTCCAATGTGCAGGACACAGAAGACACCCCAGCCATCGCATTGGTGTTGCCAGTATTTACATCTGTCTCAATGCCATGGTCACCAATGCTGCTGCCAACATTGTAACTGGCATTTACATAGCTATCACTGCCAATGTCACGTCCCAATAGTGCTGCTAACACCATCACTACCAACGATGCCAATGCCTCACACTCTTCATGTCCCACAGCAATTATAGAGCAATAGCTCTTCTAACTGTCACTTTTTAGTTTATGTTTCAGCCCTCTAGCCCAAGGATTTGTGTGTGAGATAATGAGATCTGGGATATGTAATAATCTCAGGGACACAAACCATGCTCAGAATCATCCTTCCCTTCTGTGTTCAATATTTGCCAACAATCTTTCAACCAACCTTACCCATCTTGACCCTCTTTTCCCCTAGGATGAATTTTTATTTTCTGGGAGGTTTTTTGACCCTCCGTGTAAACACATCCCTAGCTGCTCTTCACCAGTCCTCCAAATTATGCCTGAACACGTGTGACTCAGACAGTAAATACAGCTTAGACTTGTGCAGTGACCATTGCCACTGAAGTACTTGGTAGTCAATAAATAGTTGTTGAAAACATCAGAGAATGAATACCTTTTATTCTCATGTTGTTTCCTTCTTCCAAAATACTTCTGATCATATTTATAACAGATTTCTTTTTCACTAAGTTCTAAAGAATCATTCTTAAAGAGCTAGGAGTATGTATATTACAATTGCCATTTGAACTGTACACAAATTGAAAATATAGACAAATGCTGTTATCCTACTACTATCTAGGAATATAGTTTAATTCATCAGTTGTATTTAATCAGATCAGTTGTAACTAATCTGGTAAAAGAGAAAAGAAGTAAAAGAGAAGATATCCAGTCCTCTCCAAAGTCATCCCTTTGTATATCCAATGCCTAGCATGTTATCTGGCATATTCTATTTTAGATCCTCAATACATATGTGTGAAGGGAGGGTTGTCCTACTGAAGCTCAACTTCCCACAGAATCCCTTGGACAAGGAAGGCATGTGTCCATCCTTTTTAATGATGGTGTTTACTTCACCATTGAAAGGAAAAACTCTTCTCCCTGCTCTCATACTCAATTCTTCTGGCCAATAAAGGTGTGGGGCTGTTTTCTGATACAAGCAATTCTCAGTGGACACTGACTGGGTGTGCTACAAATGAACTCAATTCTGGCACTGTCTGCTTGAAGATAGTGTCAGATCCCACAGGTTAAGGGCACAGTCCCACAGGACTGCCCCCAAATCAGATGCTAATTGACCTGTAATTCTGACCAAGTAGCTACAAATTGGGGGTTCCCACAACCCTCTCCTTGGGTCCAATAATTTGCTGTAATGGCTCTTGGAACTTAGGGAAACATTTTACTTACATTTACTGATTTATTATAAAAAGATACTACTCAGGAATGGCCAGATGGAAGAGCCACATAGGGCATGGTATGGAGTGGGCATACCCTGAGCTTCCATGCCTTCTGGATACATCACTCTCCAAACACCTCGATGTGTTCATCAACCTGGAAGTTTACCAAATCTTTGTGTTCAAGGGTATTTATAGAATGTAATCTCCACTCCCACCTTCCCCTTCCTAGAGGTCAGTGGGTGGGACTGAAATTTCCAACCCTCTGATTGATTTGTCTTTCTGGTGACAGGCCCCATCCTGAGGCTATGTAGGACCCCCAGCATAAAGTCATCTTATTAGCTCTGTGCCAGGAACTTGGGACAAACACCAAATATATTTCTTATACCACAACCATCATGTTCCTTTAACGGGCATGTTAGGAGATAATTTTATATTTGTCAAATTATATGACATGATATAACATATATATGTATGATATATGATAATTAAAACCATATAATATGATGTTTTATCTATAAAGAAACTTAAAAAAAGGTAAAATCTAATTATAGTGAGAAAATGCAATGATTTGAGTCAAAAATGCTATAGACATTAAAAAACATTCCTTCTGTTTTCTTCTTTTTTAAAAAAGTTAAAGTTATATGGTTCTAACAATATATCACCCAGGTGTCCCAATGAAGCACAGATAAATTAAATTCACTGAGAATGAATGGATATAACAGCATAAATTAATGCTATTCATTTGAGGTAACATGGTCCTAGCTACATTGTAATTACCTGGAGTGCTTGTTAAACATGAGGACTCCCAGGGGCACAGGGCCCCAGAATCTTGGTTTCACCACTATCCCAAGTATTCTGATGCATACAAAGTTTAAAAGCTGCTGATTGAAGGAATTGATAACAACACAGATTGTATGCCAGATAAACTGGTAAAGATCAATTTAAATTATACCAGAAAGAATATCTTATATTCAAATTGTCATTGACTAAAACAAAAAATAGAAGTAAGAGTTAAGAAGAATTTTGCTTGATGATATTGTGCCATGAGATCTGCTTTTACCCAATGCCGTACGTATTCCTTTCCCTTGAATGAAGATTTTATTTTGTCTATCAGCCGAAATTTTAATGACTTTAATAACTTTCTAGAGATAATATTAGTCAAAATGTCTAAATCAACTCAGTTAAAACTACATGATGCAATCCAGATGAGATAAACTGACATTTATACTTAAGTACATAACAGACACAAAATATTTTTAAAAAATGTTTTGTTAACTACTACTGTTGGTTTTTTAGAAACTTATTTGGTATAAAATGGAGAGTAGTAATTTTCATTTTCTATAAAAGAAATTAAGTATTTCACACATCTTTAACTGGGCTTCATTCTGTACAGTATTCTTTCTTTTCAGCGAAGAATCTTTGTCCAGCTTCAGATTTTTCACTTTGAGAAGCTTATTTTTTTTTAATTTTCTTCCTTGTTGGGATAGAGAGCACACACCTGATTCATGCTTAGAATGTATATGAATTGCACATGCGAAAAAGGATCCAGTCCAGCTCAGCAACTCTTTTCCTCCTTTGTTGGATGTCAGTGTAGGTTGTAATGAACTTGGGCTCCTGGGGAGCATTTTAATGGTTTTTTCCACCTCCCCTGATGACTATGTTTATGCTAAATTTTGATACAGTATACAGGACTTGTGTAGTAATTAGCATTCAAATGGACCACTGATTTCCCTTTCATGGAGTGGGGTGGTCTATTTCTAGGCTCGGAAATGGAATCCAATGAGTTAGAGCTTGTAATAACCAAGATATATTAACAATTTAAATCCTAAATTAAACATCCAAGATAGAGGGTGTAAAAGGGAAGCATCACCACGGCACAGACTGGTTAAACAACCAAAAGGGAATAAAATTATGAAGAAGGTGAGCTTTCACGGCTAATGGTCTATCAGCAAATGTGTCGCAAGAAAAAAATATGCTACATATAATGTCAAAGCAATATTGAATGGTGGAATATGTTGAGTTTTAGGTTTAAAATGCTTTAATGTCTTTAACTATTGTTTATATTGTTCTCAATGTAGTCACTGATAAAACTTAAGTATGAGAAAAAAGAAATAAAAATTCGGTGTACCTCTTTGATAAATATTTTAGGGAATCACCTAGTAACCTTAATAGGGAGCTGGCAATTATTCCAGACCAACCTCGAGAATCACAACTGCACAATCTCCTTAAAGCCTGTTATAGTATCTGAAAACATTTAACATTTTATGTGATAACATTTTGAGACATAAATCCTTTGCAAAATCTAATATAATCCTTGCACTTTCTCAGTGCAATACTCAGAGAAAACATATCTATTCATACAAACAACTTAATAAGATTTGTTTTTAATTGCTAAATTAAAAAGGTGAAACAAATAAAAGTAGAATGACTTTATACTTCAAGTCTTTAATGAACAATAGTCATATAGTTCATGTATATATTATTGGTCTAATTATGATTTTCCTTTATTTCTGAGTCTATTCCTATTCCGAATGGTTAAAACTTAATAAAACAGGGGCCAGCCCTACGGTTGAGTGGTTAAGTTCGTGTACTCCAATTGGGTGGTCCAGGATTTAGCTGGTTCAGATCCTGGGCACAGACTGCACTGCTCATCAAGCCATGCTGAGGCGGTGTCACACATAGCAAAACCAAAAGGACCCGCAACTAGAATATACAACTATCTGCTTGGGGGCTTGGGGAGAAGAAGAAGAAAGAAAAAAAAAGATTGACAACAGATCTTAGCTCAGGGCCAATCTTTGAAAAAAAGCTCAGGGCCAATCTTTGAAAAAAAGAATTAATCAAACCATGGCAGCAAAGAGCTTGAATAAAAACATTAAAAAAGTTCATTTTACTAAATATATCTCAAACACAAAATAATAACAGGACAGCAGCTTGGTCAGCAATAACCTGCTAGATTTGCTAAACATAAAAACAGTCATTATTATTCACATCTACAAATGAATAGGAAAATAGAAAATTAAACTCACAATATTTTATTTAAAGATATACTTTTGCTACATTTCTGCTCTACACAAATAGCATGAATATATTTTTAGCACAATTTACCAAATACCCTTGAGTCTACTTTCCTGCTCATGGCTTTAGGCTGGTTAATGTGAAAATTAATTTGTGCTAATCTTCTCAAGGTTAGTAAAGTGTGAAATATACTGTACAATGGATTTATGCAACTTACGGCAGCATTGAATTGGTATAAAATTTCAGAAAACAATGTCTTAGAATTTTCTGATAAAAAATGAAGAAGAAACATTGAGGCTTCATTATCGTGGGTGAAACTATGCTAAAATTTTAAAGGAGAGGTAGTGTCCAGGGTAGCCAATAGAGACTACAAATAAGAAAGAGCTCTTAAAATGAACTTAAGAATTACAGAACTCTATTTAAAGTCAAGGTTACAAATTATTTCTCTTAAAGCTGAAACTCAAGAGGTGTGGAGAAGGCACCTGAATGTTGCCCTTAATAAAAAATCCACTCTGTTCCTAGAACTATCTCATCTAACAGTGTCTAAGCAAATAATTATCTGGAGTCAGAGAAGCCAAAATTTGAAATTTCTTCTCTGTAGAGGAACTGACTGTCCTGACTATCTCTAAGCTAGAAAAATACGGACCTTGTATTTAGGGGACTCTGTGAAACCGTTTGGGTGGCCAATTTAGTTACATACCTGATTCCTTTAAGAAGCATCAGTGGCACACGGAAACAACTTTTAAATGCACAGTAGGTGGTAAGGAAAATGGGTGTGGTATACAATTTATATTCTAAATGCACAAGGCTATTACACTGAAAGAAAATTCTACGAAACACTTAATGGATTAAATTGGAAAAGGAGTAATGATGTGAAAAAATATATAGGAGAAGAAGCAAATTGCATGCAATAAGGCAGAAAATAAAATTCAGTGAGATTTAGGTTTGTACAGAGTGATCTCAAATAAGCCTCTCCGTTTGCATTCCTTTCTGGGAACCCATAACAGAGCTATAGAAATGCAGTAAGGGTTGAATAACTTGATCCTACAAAATTAAAATACATATGTGTCCCCATGTGTGTATCTATACCATTTAGCTACATGATATTGAAAGCCATGTTTTAAACATATATCAGCATTTAAAGGAAATGCAAAGCAAATAAAATTTAGAAATTCATTTTAGAAAGTCACAGTAGCCCTATTATTCCATGATGAACTCAATGTGATCAAATGGTAAAATATGCTCAATATGGTAAAATATACAAAATTCTTTGAAATCTAAAGTGCTATGCAAATATAAGGCATTATGAAATATAACATTTTACACAACAGAGGCAGAAAAAAATTAATGCATTGTGAAAGCAATTTTATTCTTTTATGTGACTGTAAATACACATTTGTGGAACAAATGGATATGTTATTCTTCTTATATGAAGATGATGGTATGAAACCACTTTTTAAAAATTATTTTTTTATTTTATTTTTTGGTTTTTTTGAGGAAGATTAGCCCTGAGCTAACTTCCACTGCCAATCCTCCTCTTTTTGCTGAGGAAGACTGGCCATGAGCTAACATCCGTGCCCATCTTCACCTATTTTATATGTGGGGCACTGGCCACAGCATGGCTTGATATGTGGTGCTTAAGTCCACACCAGGAACCTGAACCGGAGAACCCCAGGCCACCGAAGCAGAGTGTGAGAAATTGACCACTACGCCACCAGGCCAGCCCCTGAAACCACTTTTAATATGATGAGTACTTTATTCATTATGGAAGCTAGTCAACTTGGAAATAGAGAGACGGAAAAAATTTGCTAAATAATCATATTTAGAAAGGTTTTATTTATAAGAGAAGGAATTAGAGAGGGAGAAAAAGAGAAATTCACAGATTTTATTTTAGAAAAGCAAATCTTATTTCCTGATTTCAAAAGATCTTCATATTTATTTTGTAATAGATGCAAAAATTTCCTTGTAATTTGTAACATTGCTGTCTAACTTGTGCAGAGAAGATGTTGAAATCTCACCACTGATATCTTTTAAACTAAACAAGAAAACATGGCTGAGGACAGAAGCTAGAAAGCTTTCTAGATCAATAAGCTGGTTAGAGTAATTTTCTCTTTTGATCATAATTAGAAAAATAATGCCTTATCTCAAGATATTCAGCACTTAGCTGCGGCCGGACTTCTATGTTCATCATAACTATTCCTACGTGTTATGAAACAGCTGATGCCTTATTTATACATAACTATGTAGTAATCATGCTGTCATCTAGCTTAGCGAGTGATTTAAATTTTCATGTCTCTAACTACACAGAGTTTTAGTTACCCATCTTTGCAGGATGAAGTAATATACGTGCATTGCATCTTCTCAGGCATGACTCCAAGTTTAAAAAATAATCTATAACTTATCTTTATCCATTCAAATTCTATTCATCCTTCAAAGATTAGCATTGGGTTTCACCTTGTTCATTAGAGATTTTCAATGTTTTTTAGGCAACATTGATTATTCTGTTTCTAATAATCTAGATTGTGCTTATTTAAAAATTTCCATTCTTATTAATTCGTTACAAATACTAGCAGAAAGTCTATGGTCTAGTTTTGCAACCTAGTGGTAAAAAAAGTCTGCTCAAATCAGACTGGCAAACCAGAAGGTTTAAAAGAACAAGACATTTCACAGCACAAAATTTGTCGAAGGAGATGGTAAAGTAAATAGATTAAAAAAATTAGGGAAATGGTTTACAATGCAATGAGATAAGATTGATATCTATAAAATATAAAGAGCTTAGTAGTTCACTGATGACTAAATACAAAAGTTAATAAATGTGAAAAGATACTCAAGCTCATTAAAAGTTGAAAATAAACAAATTAAATAACGATGAGACAAAGTAGGATGGTTGTATCACTCTGTGCCCCTAACTTTCCTAGTTTTTTTCCTTCACAGCACTTAACATGAGCTGTCACATATTTACCTGTTTACCTATTAGTTATTTGCATCTCCCTCCTAGAGTGTAAGCTCCGTGAGGACACACCTTGTATCTTTTCTTCACTGCTTTAATATAATACCTAGTGCAATGCGTAAAACATATGACGAACAGAGATGTTGCTTTATCCCCACTAACTGGTAATATTAAAAAAAGAATAATTAAGTCTATTGCTGATTAGAATGTGGGGGAAATGACACTCTTCGCATTGCTAGAAAAATGTGAATTATTGCAGTCATTTTGGAAAGCAATTTAATAACAGCTATTAAAATTAAACAGCACAATCTCACTCCTGGATTTCTATCCTAGAGAAATGAAAGCACAGGTATGGAAGAATATCTATATTAGGACAGTGTTTAATGCAACACTATTACTAAGGACAAAAAGCAGGAAGAGAAGAATGATGAATGTTCATCAACAGGAAAAAAGTGGAGCAAATTTCTGTACATCAATGTTATAGAATTTTATGCAGACAAAAACAAAAAGAAAAGGAGTCAGTACTCTACTAGCTGAATTGCGAGATTTTCCACTAGAGCTGAATGGGGGAAAAAAGGCAGAAAATCATGGCTATATTATTCCTTTTAAAAACAATAAGACCCCCCTAAAACACTGTATATGTACCTCCACATGTGTGTTTATGATTATATGAACATGGGGGTAATGCAATAATAGTCTGTTAACATGGATTATGTGTGAGATCATGATGTGGGGAAAGAAGGTTGGAGGGAGAAAGGGAGGAATAGTCAAAATAGAAAAAGATTTTTAACAGAATATACTAACAAAATCAGTTCTGATACATTATTAAGTTGATATATTTATATCAAATATATATGTAAATTCATAGAAATATCTGAATGAAAAATAATCTCATAGAAGACAAATGATTGGCATACAGGATTTAAAAGAAAAACAAATAGCGTCAGATGAGATGTCCAGGGGAGGAAACACACTCTAAACTTTGGTATTGTCTATTACCCTTCAGCAACAATCCGGTTTCACATCGGAGCTATAGTCTCATCCTTAATTCTCTTTACTACAGTAGTTTCCAAGTGGTATTCTAAACATGGCGTTTCCCTCTCCTTTTGTCCAACTCCCACAAACTCCTTTCGAAACAGAATTCTACCAAATTTGCTGCCTCAAAGGCACTCGTCTGCTAGACTACTTGCATCTTCCCCACAGTGAAACTCCCCCCTTGCATGACTTCTGATGTGTCCCCTGATGCGGCTCTTTCTCTCAGTCCACTTATTCTCAGTCACATTTGCTAGATTTTCTTCCTCTGCCTACCTTACCTAGCGTTGTGGATGATGAAAAAGAGAATATCTATTTAAAAGAAAGAAAAAGAAAATGGTAACTGTGTGAGGAGAGGGATATGTTGATTAGCTTGATTGTGGTGACCATTTCACAATGTATCCTTATATCAAAACATCAAGTTGTGCATCTTAAATATCTACAATTTTTACTTGTCAATTACATCTCAATAAAGCTGCAGAAAAAAAACATCTAGAGGTAATAGTTCCAACCTCTGAAAAAAGAGACATAGGTAAAAGGAAATCGGAAAACTAACAAAAACAAAAAGCACTTCAAATTACAAGATGAGGAAAAAAAGTGTTCAGGGAAGTTAATTTCATCTCTTTGCTTAGGAAAAAAAACACTGGAGATCTTTTTTACTCAGAGGCTCAACAAGAAGCTAAAAACCATCTTGGAAATTGCCTGTAGAGTAATTTTGCTTGCGTTTTTATTTAGAAAAAGAGCTTTGAGAAGGAATATTTTTTCATGGATCAGTAGAAGCAAAAGAGATAGTTCTAACTGACTTTGGAATTGAAGTTAATAAAAACTAAAGAAGAAAATTAAAGAAAACTTCATGGAGACAATAGTATTAGCAAGATTGAAGCAAGGAAGAAATCAAGCTCCTCAACTTCATTATATGCCCAGAACGATATTACCTTCGTATTGTTTGCACCATTGTGATTTAACATTTGCCTTACGTCAACAAAAAAAATTCAATGAGCAGTGCAGTGTTCCTCTTTGATATGCTGATGAAAATTTTAATACAGTTTGCCTCTAATACAGTATTTTAATGTCCAATCAATTTTCTTCAATTGGGAACTTGGCTTTATTTTATTCTTGACCCCAAACATTCCATTTACCACCTCCTCTTTCTAGACCCACCTCCCTCCCCAACTTAACATATATTAGATTATTCATTCATTTATCTACAGCTGTAGAAAATGCAGAATAAAAGCTGATACTTTCACAGTAAGTCAAAGGGTTTGTTCTGAAGTTACCCCTTAGTACCGCGGAAGTAAATATTTGGAATTGTACATGAAATACAAAGAGGAGCACTTTTCACATTGAACGCTGCTGTCCTAAACTATTTGCTTTACATTATTGGCCAATATGTTTGCACATTTCCCTGGAAAAAGAACCAAGTTAAAGCATTTTTTTTAGGAGTAGGAATTCTGGAGCAGAACTAGATGTGGACAGACACAACTGATTCATGGCCAAGTATGGAAGCAGATGGTCAGAGAATAGTGCCCTATCCCCACACCAGGTGTTTGATGACTTCATGATGCTCCCACATGTTTAAATTTCCTGTTATATAACTGTCTAAGAAGACACACTGGGCTTATAACCTCTCCTAGCTTACACAGGGCAATTAAATCACTCCACGTTCTGTATCTTTTCCTCGCTTTCTAAAGGTAGTGACTGCTAATCTGACCAACTAGGTTACTATTTTTAGCCACTAAATCCTTTTTTTGAGCAAGGCCAAGTGCAGTTCTTTAACATGAGTAAATATAAACAATACAGACCAGCCACCTGGACCTTCTTTTTGGTAACACACATGCCTATGGCAAAGCAGTTTAACTCCGTGCATGATCTGGCTTGAGCCTGCCTGAACCCAGCTTCACTGGGGTGGGATGTTCTGTCTTCTCAACTGCATCCCTTGTTAAGGGAGCCAAGAGGATTGAAGATAGTGAGGGTGTTAAAAACAATACAGCTGGAACAGATACCGCACTCCAAGCCACAACCAGATGTTGAAGAAACCACTATGTATAAGTAAAGTCTTTCATATGAAAGAAATCCTCTTTATGTGTCAAAATTCTACACGAAAATCTGACAGGAGAAAAAGACGATTTCGAAGATCTTGTGTGTGTGTGTGTGTGTGTGTGTGTGTGACTTTCTTTAATCTTCAACTCAATGCATATTTTGAACATAGAGTTTGTCCTCTCAGTTGGTGTGGTTCAAGTCAATATCCTCTCCCAAATTCAATATTTCAAGTTGAGATAACATAAATTGGTTTGTACTATTTATTGTCTAAAAAGTGGGGTTAACCCAGATGGGCACAGTTGTGTGAATATATGAGCACGATTTTTTGAGAGAAAGGCTATTTCTGTGAAGAAGATGAATGCATTAGGTACAATTATGAACTTGAGTTAAATCTTTCTTCATTACTCATTCTCAAAAGAATTTGAAATCATCATTTTTTTCCCCCTTCCTGAGCTCTTTTGGGAATAGGAGCTTGATTAACTCATTTTGATTTTTGAGGTTTTCTCTTTAAAAGCAGTTCAGTGACAAGGAATAGGTGTATTTCTTTTTCTATTTCAACTTTGAGGATTTTTGGTCATTAGAACTATTTTTAGTTGAAGTTTAGAAGTATTACACATATAGATTTCCTTTTGAAACTTGGCTTTGAATGAAGTGAGGGTCATATAACCCATTTACAGCATTACTTTATGCTCTCTCTTCTGTTTCAAGACTTCCAAAGAATTAATTAAAAGTTGATAGGATTGCCCCTAAAACCAATTATCCCTTTAGTCTGAAATGCTGAGTACACATTATTGAGTTTTCAAATAAAATGAAAAAAAAATTTCAGTCAGGCAATAGCATTATCTTAATTTATAAACATTAATACAAGAAAATATCTGATTTATTTTAAATGATTACGCCACTCTGTATTACCAGTATTCTCTCTTTCTGCCTGTTTAAAAGTCTATCAGAACACATTCCCAATCTATAATAACAGTGCACAATCAGGCATAATTTCTCTGAAATTGAACAGAGTGTTCTAGCTGAGGTGTTTCTGGAATTTAGAGACAGCATTTCACCAGATTGATACTTTGTTTCAATTTCTCACTTGATGAACCCCTCTAACCTGGTTGTCTTTTCAATCTTGCAGTATGGAGGACTGACGGCTTCAGGGACTTTTGACCTTTAACCTTTAAATCTGTTTTCTTGTCATTGTAGCACGCCTGTCCCATTTTCCATATACACATTTAATTTTTCTTCCTCCAGGTATATGCACGCATGCACACACACACACAATATATGAGATTAATAAAAGTTACGGGAAGTGATTGAAATTACTTGAATTGTAGAGAATTTTTTCATGCTGTCCTAAATAAAAGCAAACTCCTTGAAAAACAATAGCTATTATTTTGGTGTCTTTATCATGGTAAGACATGTTGCTCAGAGGCTAATTGTAATTCTTCCATTTAAAGATGAAGAAATACAGCTCAGAGAAGTTGAGTAACTTACTCTACCAGGGAGAGTAAGTTTTCAGGCAAGGATTTGACTCTAGAAAGTCTGATTCCAAAATCTCTCACTATGTTGCCATGCCTTAGTCATTTAACAAACACATTTAAGCCCAATACAGAGCTAGAGGATAAGATATTAAAAGAATGACATGATACACTGCCTTTAAGACCTCCAGTTTCCAAGAAGAATGAGAAGTTACTAAACTGAGTTTCTACAATAACTTGAAAATAATTTGGCTCAATAAAGATTGCTAAATTGATGAATAATTGAAGGAAGAAATGAGATCTGTACAGGCAATTTTCATTTTATGAACAGATTCAATTCTTAATGTTCAGTAATAACTCTATTATTTGCACTTCAAATCTGTTTTGCTATAGAGGCTATGGGTGTTGGATTATGGCTTTAATGACATGGGGAGACGGTTCTCAGCTTCTCATTTAACCATTGGCTTCAACAACACTGAGAGATCATTCTCCAATAATACTAATACCTCCATTAATATTAAGATATTGTTAATATCTTAACAATTGATATTTCAGGAAATGGCCCATCTTCATTCTGTGACCTTATATTACAACTCCCTGAACACTATCACATAATCCTGGTCATGTGCTCATTCTTATTTGAGAATCAAACAGTTAGGTAACGGGCAGCCAAAGTAGCAAGGATGTAAACTGATGAAAGCTCAATGAAGAAAATCCTTTCTGTTTCCAGTCTTTATGTAGTAATATGTATTAGCATATTTAACTGCTTGGACATGATTTATCTGGTTAATTCTTATCTTCCTTTTCAGTTTGCTTTTTTTTAGTTTATGGGAAAGGTGTTGAAAGAATTTTCTTGCTACTTCCATAAATCTTCTTGATAATAAGTTGAGAAAACAAGAATAAAATTGCTTCAATATGTCACTAAATTTTCACAGTTCCTTGCCTACACAACACAACCATAATTCCAATAAATCTCCAAAAATTTGCCAACAGAATGGTTGATTTCCATAAATACATTGTTGTCTGCTAAGGAAGGGGGGGGTGGGGAGGAGAGAGAAATATTGCCTAGCTTTCTGTTACGTCACATTCTAAAATTTTTCCATGTGTATCTCCATTTTTAAACAAAGTGGGATCTTCTGAATTATTTAGTTGTTTCTAGTCTGCTTAGCATTTTCCTCTGTGAGCCACCTGAGAATTGTATCAACGTGCTATTTCTGCTCACTAATGAAAATGTCAAAGATCAGGCTTAAAAATGTTAAATAAAACTGAGCCAATCAGTCCCCTACTGTTGCTCATTTTGAGGCCAACTTTATTCAAAGACTGCCTTACTCCCTGTTGTTACTTCTTATCTAAGCCTGTAATTGTCAGTAAACATTATCAAACAGGTTTGGGGATTGTCGCTGTGAAAGAGATGCTCTTGACTATGATCAAAAGTAACCATTCAAAAGCAGGATTAAGTCAAATATCATTAATTCAGATGCTAACCAGAGAAGTGCTGAAAATCACCTGATACCAAAACAACCAAGTTGTCCTCTCAGACTTGCTAAGCTGTTCTCAAGGATTTATTTTGTTCTATATTTCTGTGAAAACCATCAGAAAAATAACAAAAAGGTGAAAAATCATTTTCCCAATTCTAAAGGATAAGAAATCTTCCTTTTAACAACTTTGTAAAGTCGGGAAATCACACCAGTAGAGATAACCACTATTAACATATAATATTTTCTCCCAAACATATTCATAAATTTGATACTGTAATTTACATAAAATTGTATGTTTATATCCTGATTTTTTTAACTTAACATATATACTATGAACTTTCTCACATTCTTAAAAATGTGGACTATATAATGTCTATATAATTCAGGGTATTCACAAAGTTGAGAGACAGAAAATAAACTTTTTTTAAACAGTATGTAAACTACATATTCAAATAATGCTCAACGTGTTTTCAGGCGAAATGACTCTAAATTCACAGCAATGAGTTCAGTTGTTAATCTGAAAACAGTACAATAAATATAATACAGAGTGTCAAAAGTGTCTAGAAATACAGAGAAAAAAGATGTATTTATTGAACTTTTATCAGATTAATAATTATACCCACTGCTTTAGAGATGCTTCATCAGAAAAGCGTCTGGAGGCTAAAGAAAAATTATTTGAGTATATTATTTAAACATATAGCTAAGATATGATTTAAAAATGTTTATCTTACATTTCTCAGAAGTAGTTTCTCTGGTTAAAATTACACATCTGCATGCGAATATCAGTTTTTGGTAACTCTTTTTAGTGGTAAAACACACTTTACAGCAAAACACAAGGACTGACAAATTTCCACTACACCAGTACAGGTTCTTTTCCTTTTCTTTGTAAACTTTGCCTGGAATAAGATCTACCAAAATGTAAAGTCACACTTGAGCCACATTCTTGTAACTCTCGTGGCTCCTGCCATGTTGATTCTTTCAGTCACCATTTTGTATCTTCCTGTCAATACTCTTACCTGCAGAAAGGACAGGCAGATACAATTATCAGAAAGAAAATTTTACTGTCAAATGGTCAAACACAAACACTGAACCAGAGGGAATGCAAAAGAGTTGTTTATTTTGGCCTTTAAGTCCCTCATCAGATCATAACAAGGCATCTGTTTACAGTTTCACTTTCTCTATTATAATAACAGTACCGCCTTCACTTTTTTGCAAAGGCCTTCTTCTGTTGCTTGTCTGAAAGTGGGCCAGGGCCCCAGACTGGGGTTAAACACCTCACCCTAAGAATGAAGAGTGCTGGAGGAAAACCCCACCTTGCCAAATTTCACGTAAAAGATGATGCCTGCCATGCACCAGATACTCTACCTAGTCATGAGGGCATGAAGTTAGTTAAGACACAGCCTCTACCCTCAAGAAACTCACAGTCTGATGAGAAATATAGCTAAGTGGGTCCCTGGTTATAAAACACCATGATAACAAATGAAGAAGTAACACAGTGGATGAGCCTCAATCAGACTGTGAGGTTACAAATGAGTTCCTGGAGGTATCGTTTTAAAAACAATAGAGAATTAGTAAGACAAACTATATGCACCTTTGTGTATGTATGTATATATGTTTGTTTGTGTGTGTGTGGTTTGTATTGCACAGGGGAAACTAAAGGATTCTTTATTCTAAGCAAATGAGATGCCAGGGAAGGGGCAGAAGATAAAGCAGTTATACAGACATTAGAAGAAAAAAGGACTTAAAATTCTCAGTTAAAATGTTTATCTTTGCCCTGACAGCCCTGAGGAGAAATTCAGCAGTTTTAAGAAAGAATATTATATGACTAAATTTACATTTTTTAAGCTGCAATATGGCAGATGAACTAGACAAAGGAAGCTGTAGACCGTGGGTACTGCGTTACACTAAGACTGCGGGGGTGGCAGTTGAGAACAAGGCTGGTTAAGAGAGGGATTTATATGTTGAATCCTCAGTCCTTGGTGAATGAGTTAGTTTGGCAGGGACAGTGAAAGAAAGTAGGTGTCCTGAATGATTGCCATGTTTCTGGCTTAGACTCTCTGGGAAGTTAAAACAGAGAATACAAGAGGAAGAGTAGGTTTGAGGGGAAATATGATGAGTCCAGACTTGGACATACTGAGTTTGAAGCGTTTACAGAACCTCCACGTACAAAGGTTCTTCAGACAAATCCATGCGTTTGCAGCACAGATCTGAGATCCGTAAGAATATAAACGGTGATTAAAAACATGAAAAGGAATTCAATACTTTGGAGGGGAAAAGAAATCAACAAGATCATGATAAAGGAACGTTAACTAATAAGATATGGATTAAGAAAAAGATCTTGTGAAAGAAATTGTAGTAGAAGTAGCAAGAAAAAAATGGAAGACAAGGAAGAAAATTAGAAACGTAGGATTTGCAATTAAAAAAATTTTTTTAGATTTCATATAATTGTTTTTGTAACTACTGATAAAAAAGAGGAAGGTAAGAATCCAGAAAAGAGGTGATATTTGATGGAGAAATGTGCCAAAGTAAGCAGAAGGGGATTGAAACTAACGGCCAGGTGGAGGCTTTGCTTTGGGTTTGGGGATACAGCTTCCACTGATGTGGGTGGAAGGAGAAAAAAAGTCCCTCCCTATTTATGACTAATTTGTAAATCTCACTAGGCAATAGCACAGATAGAGCTGCGTAGAGGAAGTGAGCTGCTTGTTCACCGATGTTTGTACCAGGTATGTGTATTTAACCTTCTTTCTTATAAGCCACCTTCTACTTCCTGAATGTCAGAACGTTGGAGACTAAGGTTATCATTTCCTTTTACTCAGGATGCACATTTATTTCACAGTGAGGGTGAACTGATCCCACTCTGAAATAGGACAAAGTGGGCTAGCTTAGAAGAAACTTTAATGAAATAGTGGTACCTTCACACTCAGTCACTGATTGCAAGGATATAGTCCTTACCAAAATTCTTTTCAGGACAATTTTTTGAAACAGAAATCCCAAGTCACAGTGAAAAGGAATTCACAAAAGAAGTTGAACTATGAGTATATTGTTGGTGATCGTGGGAGGGGGGAAAAGTCCATCATTTTGCCCTCATGTTGGTGGCGGAGGGGAGGCTGATTACATTGAGCTACTTTCCTTTCCTGGGTCATTATCCCTCCACCAACTACCTGAGGCTGGGATCTTGACCCTTGTTCTTTCTGCTGTATAGGAAGAGCTCTCTCTAGAGTGCAGAAACAGTTCTGGCATAGAGAGAAATGACTGTCCTTTTCCAAACACACTGCCCCCCAAACAGCTCTGTCAGTAGAATATCAAATGCCTCTTCCCAGAGAAGCAAGACCAGCAAGCATCTGTTATGTTGAGATGTTGGTGCTGAAGTCAGATGGCTAAGAGGGGTGTTATTGGCCCAATGGCTGTAGTGCAGATAGTATAAGGAACAGTCAAAGAAGTAGAATCTTGAGGAGAAGAACATGAGAAGCCAGGGCAATCATTCATGAAGAAACAGTCTGAAGGGGCTATAGAGAATCCAAGTGGAAGGCAACATGACATAAACCAGGGAAGCCAGAGAGCTTTGGGAAGTCTAGAGAAATGTCCTGATTAGAAAATGTAGCTAGAGAGGGTGTTCTTTATATAGGCCAGGATGCCTAGAAGACTGCCAAAGGTTCCAAAGGAAACACGCAGGATGAAGTCAAAAAGTTACTTTTTGTTCAATTTTCTCTATGTAGCTAAGTGTTTAGCATCATCATGCAGGACATACACAGACAGATGACTGGCACTTTCAATCTTCATCTCCATGTGAATTATCATGCAGATAGGACTGAAATGTGCAAATAAAACATTTTAACCAGTAGTTTATTTTTGGTATTAAAGAAAATTTAGCATCAAAATTGTTTGTATGCTTTCATCCAGTTGCTGGAATTGTCTTAAGCTTTTGTCGGACCCACCTTCTCTCTGATAGATAGTAGGCAGAAACAACCAGCCTAGTTCTTGGGAGACTTATTTGCTTCTTTTGGACAGCTATCAGAATAACTTTGAAAAATTAACCCACAAGCCTGTACTTCAAAAAATAGGACATATCATGGATATATTTGAATGAAAAATGGAAGTAAATATGTTAAGCAAAGTCTACATAAAGTTCAAGAGTACATACTTTTGAAAAAAATTCCTGAGTTAGGACACTCAGGATGCATTCCAACTGATTAGCTTTTTCAGTGTAAACCAGAATTTTTATGGAGGATTCTGGTTTCTAAACATTCGCCTGTTCCAGACTCTTGAGAAAATAAAAGTACACAAGGCACTTTGTCAAGAACTCACAGTGGTCTGGCATTGCTCTCATGTCTTGTCATATCACACCTTAGCTTATCTTTTAGGAAAGGAGTCCAGAAAGACAGAGCAACCCACAGAAACTCTTTGTTCATTTTATTTGCTCAGACTTTTGTGTATGTACACACACATGAAGACACGTAAACACACACACATACACACACAGGAACTTTAAACCCCAAAGGAGAATACAGGTCTACCGTTGCTATTTATTTCTATAAAGAGTACAGTCAAAATTTATCCAAGCATTTCAGACGTTCTCCCAATTAAGATTTTGTATGCTTCTCTCTGCAATGTACTTGTTTCTCTCCTGACCTCTCAAGAGTATTTTAAAATGAAGGTTATTGTGATTATAGTCTGAGATAGCAACTTTCTTCTATTTCACCTTATTTATCCTACTCAGAGCCATTTCTAGGCTATTGTCCAAAATAGCCTCTAACCACCTAAGCTGTTCAATGAAGTGTATCAGAAGGCAATTCCTGAAATAGCTCTTAAAATATGTTCTCTTCCTCCATTTGAACATAGTTGCATGCCATCAACGGCAAAGCAATTAAAATCCTGCCAGGATCAAAGCACATGCCTCACCACAGCCTTTGCCAATCTATGAAAACATTTCCTCATCTCCTTTTGTTAAGGCCCTGGCAACCTACACTAAGCAATATCCAAGAATCTACTTATTCTCTTTATAGTTCTTAATTTCTTTCCAAATATGTGTCATCAAATTTCTTGTTGCAAAGTTCATGCTGTCAGTTTCCAGTTTTCTCCACTTTACATTTCTCTGTTTTATATTTCTCCATATCTTTGTAAACCACCTGTCTTAACAACTCCAGTATTCCACCTTTCATCCTGGATGTACATACATTTGACTTTAATATTTTTGTAGAGGTTACGCTGCTCAACGATTTGTCATGTACTGCTAGTTATTGTGTACTGTACATCAATTTTCTCTATGTGTCGCCCTCTGCTAATAAGATAATCCTTTTGCAGATTTTTCTGGTGCAATCTACTGAATCCAAGTACACTCTGATATCAGCTTCCTTGAGTTAATCAGAGAATACATTGCTGTGGGATGCAGATAGTCCCTTTCTGGATTATTCTACCTTCTCATCAATAATTGCAAGGGCCACCTAAGCAATTTTCCATACTCTCTCCTAATCCTTTTGTTTCCCCTCTGAGTGCAGTTGAGATGCAACTCACTCACACCATTCACTCAAGAATTTTGAAGTTTTGGGGGTGCTCAGAGCACTCCAAATGTCAAGAAAGAGACCAAACAATTTCTACAAATCCAAAACTGTCTATGAATGCAAAGAGACACATAGAATTGCTGCAATTAAGATGAATAATTTAGGCCTGAAGGATGTCAGCTGAAAAATTTAGGTAATTGAGGCAAACCTATGTTTTCGTTTAAATTATGTGAATGATTATCTACATTTAACACTTTACTTTGTGTATACATGCTATATCACTAGAAATTTTATATTCTCACAATTTCTCATGGCTGGTAAACTGTATTTTAAAGCTCTTTGTAATATAGGCATTAGTCTAACCTCACCAACCCAGCATTAGGCTAGACTTCTAATGTATTTCTAGACATTGCTTCTCAACGTTACTATCAGTTTACTTCTCTAAAATATAGGCTTGCTCATTTATAGACCTAACTAAATAAGATACCACAAAATGTGCTTAATTCTTCAACTCTTTCATCGGTTAAGCCACAATATTCGTTTTCTTTTTTTTTTTTTGGTGGGGAATATTGACCCTGAGCTAACATCTTCCTCTTTTTTTTTTTGCTTGAGGAAGATTAGCCCTGAGCTAACATTTCTGCCAATCTTCCTCTATTTTCCATGTGGGACGCCACCACAGCATGACTTGATGAGCAGTGTGCAGGTCTGCATCCAGGACCTGAACCCACAACCCGTGAGCTGCTGAAACAGAGCACATGAACTTAACCATTATGCCACTCAGCTGGCCTTGACACAATATTATTCTTTAGCTTTAAGGAAAAATGAACTTAAAGATTTAAATTTTTTGAAGATGAAATATTTTTTCGTTATCTATTTAATTTTAATTCTGCAAGTCTGACACACTGTCCCTTTTAGCATGATGATGTTTCCTTATGCGTACATAAAACTTAACCTCATTAATTCTTGCTCATCCTCCTCATCAGCTACCTGAGCCTAACGGTCATCCTGTTACTCTGCTTTTTCCTTGGAATTACAGAAGGGGAGTAAATTTGGTCCATCTGGTCCAGCAGCTCTCAACTGAGGATAGCCCTGGCTGGCACAGAGGCTGTTGGTTGAGTGTATGGAGGGACTCAGGGCATGACATTTCGGTGGTCAAATTGACTGGGAGACTGGCATTTACTGGACAGAATCAGGCATACTATAAAGCCTCTCTTTCTAATTATTATAGTATTTTTATTTAAACGTAAAAACACATGTTTGAGAAAACTTAGCTACAAGTTGAAGCTTTGGAAATCTGAGTCTCATATTTAATCTCTTCACTTTTCTCTACAGACGTATTCTCACCTGTGGAAGTGCTAAACCCTGGTTTTTCATTCTCCTCCACTTGTCCCTCAAACATTTTCTTCTTAGAAGGTCAATGCTTTAAAAATTGTGTTTCTCCAGAGAGGTTCCTTTGTGAAACCCAGCCTGAACTTGTGGCATTGGAAGTTCTCCATAGCTGCTGTCATTTCTTTGGGGGCTAAAAGTACTTATGTGTCATGTCATCAATGACCCTTTCATGTCCTAGAGGCTAAAAGTACTTATGTGTCATGTCATCAATGACCCTTTCATGTCCATTGGTTTTACTGAAAACATCAAACTGCCCCAATAAATAAGTGCCATAGCTGACAATACTCATACAATTTTTAGAAAAGCTTAGACTTCCTTTTAAAAAGCAACTGATATCCAGTGCACTACACTTTTCTTGTTAAAAATTTCATGGTCATCTTATCTTACTCCACTGTGTACTATCAATTCTTTTAAATCCTATACTGAGATAAACCAAAAAAATTTTTTTTTCTCTGAGAAACATGAACTATTTTGTCCTTCATGAATTCCTTTAAGACTTGTCCTTATTTTTTTAATGAGTTAATTAAAAAGTAGCAACATTATAATATAATATGAGATATTAACAAGTAAATTTCACCTTTAGAATAAGTTTTCAGATCCCACTGATAGACCAAAATGTGTCCTATGAAAATTGCAGTAATTGCAGTCAGATACCTACAATACACTAATACAAAGAATATCAAAAATTTATAAAATTTCTCTATATAATGAGACTAGAAATCTAACACCAAAGACTTGCTGATAATCAAAAAGATTTCTTAAGTTTTCTTTTTTGTGAGGAACATTGGCCCTGAGCTAACATCTGTTGCCAATCTTACTCTTTTTGCTTGAGGAAGATTGTCATTGAGCTAACGTCTGTGTCAATCTTCCTCTATTTTATGTGGGATGCCACCACAGTGTGGCTTGATGAGGAGTGCTAGGTGCACACCCAGGATCCAAACCTGAAAATTCCTGGTCATGGAAGTAGAACGTGTGAACTTAACCACTATGCCACCAGGCCAACCCCTTAAGATTTTTTTTTACTTATCAATTACGTGCTTTGACATACGTGATACTCAGTATGCTACTCAATAGAGCAGTCTATTATTCCTCTGTGCTTACTTTAAAGGCAAAGATCTTCAAGACTATTTTATTGTGTCACTCCCATGTTCAAAAACTGTCAATGATTCTCCTTGTCCACAGGATGAACTTCAAGTTACATGATGCTGTCATCAGGGTTGTCCATAATCTGTATCCACACTGTCCTCATACCTGGTAAATCCTGTCCCATTCCCAATCTACTTAACTCCCGGGTAGAGTTTATGACCATGCTCCTCTCTGAGCTTCTGTGGTATTTTATTTTTCCATTCATCCAGTCAACAAGATGTGGAGCAACAACTAGATTTCTCAAACTGTTCTCTAAGGAGGTAATATACTAAGATGTAAGAAGCAAGAGAGTCCAGCCATGAAGATATGGGGGTGAAGATATGAAGTGGAGTTAGGACTCTGATAAGCAAAGGGAACATCTAATGCAAAGGTCTTCAGGCAGAATGGAGTTTGTATGTTCGAGGAATAGAGAGAAAGCAAGTGTGGTTGAAGCATAGTATTTCAGAAGAAAGTTACAAGAGAAGAGGTCAAAGAGTACTCAGGTCTTGTAGGCTTCTTTCTGAAACTTTCTGTTGGGAGATCGTCTTCGATAAGCCTTTTAAACATCTGACTGCGTTTGCAGACAATGCAAGACTGACTACTCTTTATGGGGCCTTTCCTCAGGTTTCCAGTTGCAGCCAGGAACCTCAAAGGATGAGGTAATGTCTCTCCCTGGGACAAAAAAACACGCTTACTCACAGGCTGCTACAAAATGGCAAGTTCCCCAGATTCGGTGTCCCTCTCTTGTCATGCAGCCCACTGTGTGTAGAGAGATCCATCCAGACCCACTTGTATCATCCCTGTGGGAAGTAAAGATCAGAGAACCGACATGACCATGCAGACAATCTGCCTAGTGCTTCTGATGTGAATAAGGAAGTCTTTTGTCTCTGACCCAGCAGTAGTGTATCCTTTGTCAGCACCTGGAAAATAGTGAAAGGCTAACCTGATTGCTTGCAGGTAAGGTAAAAATGTCAGATTCTCCACAGTTCTTACCATTCTCTCAGTACATTTCTATGAAAATGCTCTTTCATTTTTATTTATCTCTCTGACTGCTCCTCCCCTTTCTCTTCATCTAATCTTCCTCGGACATTTTACATTTTCTGAAATGTTAATACTACACAGGGCTCTGTCCATGGTCCTGTTTTACTTTATTTCATACTTTCACCCTGACAATCCTCTCTTTAGCCACCGTTTCTTCTACCGTATTTGTACTCAGATCATTTTCATGTCCCCAAAATTAATCCCTTTATTTAGCTCCAGACTTCTTTGTCCAACTCCCTAATATGCTATACACCCATCAAACTTAATCTCACTTAAAGTAATCACCATTAACTCATGTTCCAAAGTGAAAAATATTGGAGTCATCTTCAGCCTCCCTGACAGTTGTATCAATCACACAGCTAAGAGTCTTAAGCCTCATCTTTCCTTTCAGGGTCATCCCTCTCTCACTTGACGTATTATATTAACTCCTGACCAGCCCTCTTCATTTTATTTACTCTCCTGTGTATTACATGATCCAAACTGCTCCCAAAGTTATCGTTCTTAAACACAGATTTGAATACATTACCACAAGTCTCCCTATTGCTTGTAGATTAAATGGAAATATCTAGGAACGGCAGCCCAGATGCTTCATAACAGTCCCCATTATAATTTTCCAAGGTCACTTCAAATCGTTTTAACACCACCATTGTACCAACTGGGGCACACACAACCACAAATGTCTATATTCACATACACTTACCTTGTACTGTACACAACGCCCTCGAAAGTCTCAGTCACAACCACCCTCTCACTATTCCCAATATAGTCCCTTCCCTCTTCTGCCCTTGTACATGCTGTCCCTTCTGTAGGAATAGCAGCCTCTTGAATAACTGCTACTCCCCCTTTAAATAATAACTGAAAAAGCATTTCTTCACTCTTTTAGCTTCACTTGTTTCCTCATCTATTATCTCATGATACCATAGTCTCATTTTGATTATTTTCTGTACTTTCTTCTCTTACAACAAAACTCTTACTGTTGCCCTTCAAATATTTCTGCTATAGCCCATGGAACAAAATAACTTGTATCCTTAATCTATTTTAAAATGGCCCATATGCTAGATTTTAACTGACATCTGACTCTTTCCCACATCATATAACTTCTATCAGTGCTTTCAAAGGCAGCCACACTGTATACCTTTGAGTGGAGAGATGTGTGAGCAATCTAGATCTACAGCAGTGCTTCCAATTCTCTATGTAAAAAGATCCTGCTTTTCTGCCCTATCTATACTTATCTCTGTCATTTCCTGAACATGTCTTCATATCCCCATGTTAATCAAAGACTTTGATACCTATGTCATAGTCTTCTCCACCTTGAGTCCAGCTGTCATCTAAGTGGTTTAAAAATCCATATGGATGATTTTATCCAAAACATTAGCCCCACAATTTGGTGACCTCTTCACCCATATTTGAATCATCCACTCTCATGGCCATACCTTGTAAAATTTTTGTGTGTGTGTGTGTGAGGAAGATTGGCCCTGAGCTAACATCTGTTGCCAATTCTCCTCTTTTTGCTTGAGGATGATTGTCGCTGAGGTAACATCTGTGGCAATCTTCCTCCATTTTGTATGTGGGATGCCACCACAGCATGGCTTGATGAGCAGTGCATAGGTCCGCACCTGGGATCTGAACCCACAAACCCCAGGCCCAGAGTGAGCAAACGGGACCACTATGCCACTGGGCTGGCCCCTTGTAACATTTTTTTAGACTATAACAGTTACTTCTGAAATTCTGAACTCAGCTACACACTGACAAAATCTTTCTGCAGTTTCTTTTTATTTAGTTGATTTTTTTACTGAGGTAACGCTAGTTTATAACATTATATAAATTTCAGGTGTACATCATTATATTTCAGTTTCTATGTAGAGTACATCATGTTCACTAGCAAAAGCCTAATTACCATCCATCACTGTACAATGTGCCCTTTTATTCCTTTCTCTCTCCCCACTTCTTCTTTCCCCTCTGATAACCACCAATCTCATATCTATGTGTTTGTTTCTTGTTGTTATTGTTGTTGTTTTCATCTTCCAATTATGAGTGAAATCATCTGGTATTTGATTTTCTGCATCTGACTTATTTCACTTAGCATAATACCCTCAAGGTCCATTCATGTTGTGACCAATGGAAAGATTTCATCCTTTTCAAGGCTGAGTAGTATTTCATTATGTGTGCATGTATATATATATATATATATATATATATATATATATAACATCTTCTTTATCCATTCATCCATTGATAGGCATTTATGTTGTTTCCAGGTCTTGGCTATTGTGAATAATACTGCAATGAAAATAGAGGTGTAAATATCTTTACAAATTAGTGTTTTTGTGTTATTTGGATAAATATCCAGAATTGGAATAGCTGGATCATATGGTAGTTATATTTTTAATCTTCTGAGAAATCTCCAGACTGTTTTACATAGTGGCTGCACCAGTTTACCTTCCCAGCAGCAGCGTGTGAGAATTCACTTTTCTTCACATCCTCTCCAACACTTGTTATTCCTGGTCTTGTTAATTATAGCCATTCTGATAGGCGTGAGATCATGCGTCATTGTGGTTTTAATTTGCATTTCCCTAATAACTAGTGATGTTCAACATTTTTTCATGTGCCTGTTGGCAACCTGTATAACTTCTTTGGAAAAATGTCCATTCAGATTCTTTGCTTATTTTTTAATTTGATTTTTTTTCATTGTTGAGTTGTATGACTTCTTTATATATTTTGGACATTAATTCCTTAATAGATACATGAACCTTTATTTCATGAATCATACCACTCCTGCTCTTTTAATTTATAGAGACTTATAATTCCTTGATCTCTCAATTTTCTTACCTTAAAACATCTCTTCTTTTCTGATTTAGCCTAAATCCTATGAATTTTAAATTTCTTTTCCACCACATTCTCAATTTCTTTTATTTTTTATCCTGAAACATACACACCCAGAAAAATTATCAGATTGATTGACATTACTTTTCACTTTTCACTGGTCGAAAGCCTAGAGTGGCTGAGTACTATCAGAGAAACTTCACATAGAGTAATCACTCCAACACCTGCCCTTCAACCACAGTTGAGTTTCATAGTATTATCTATCAATTCTTTCCTTTATCGTCACTTATCTCTCTTTCAGATCTTCTCCATAGCAAATGGTTATATTTCTTCTCAAACTCTTCACTCACTTCCTGATCCCAGAATTCTCAAAAGCAAAACTTGCCTCTTATTTCAGGATTCCACCAAACTCAATCTCTGCTTTGTTGTTCACACATTTCTTTACTTCTTCACTCATCCTCATCTTTCTTCTAGTTTCAGAGGACGAGATTTTCCTCCAATGTTTTAACACAGGTATGTTTCATCTTCAGCTTTCTGCATTGCCATAATCCTTTATGAGAATCATATATTTCTTTTTGTGTGTTCTTTTTTTCTCTCACTCTTTCTTAAACTCTTTCTACATGTACTTTTTTTTAAAAGATTTTATTCTTTTCCTCTTTCTCCCCAAAGCCCCCTGGTACATAGTTGTATATTCTTCGTTGTGGGTCCTTCTAGTTGTGGCATGTGGGATGCTGCCTCAGCGTGGTTTGATGAGCAGTGCCATGTCCGCGCCCAGGATTCAAACCAACGAAACACTGGGCCGCCTGCAGCAGAGCGCACGGACTTAACCACTCGGCCATGCGGCCAGTCCCTCTACATGTACTTTTTTTCATCCTATTTATATCCTCAAGACGATCACTTTAAAAAATCACCTCCTTTGATACAAAATTACCACCTACCTCATCTGCAAGCTTTTTTCTTCCAAAAAGAGTAACGTAAACTTGCTGACTTTACTTCCTGACCCCCCCATTTACTGTTCAACACTTATTATTCAATCTGACTTGATCCTCATTTCCACTGAACTTGATTTTTCCTAATTACCAAACCAAAAATACACTTTAAATTATGTCTTAGATTCTGTATTGTAATTGATATTACCAGATTTTCCTGAAACACTCACTCCTTCATATCTATGATACCAGACTCTTCTGGTTCTCCCTTTTTTCTTCTCTCTCCCTTTTTTTCTTTTGTGGGTTCCTTTGCTCATCCCTTAAATGTTGGTGTACCCAAGAGATTTCCCCACCTTGATCCCATTGAAATTACCACGATTCACTCTTTCTGATGTCATCCATTCTTTTGCTTTCAATTACTACCTATATGCTAATGGCTTCCAGTACAAGTATAGCCCAGGATTCGCTCTAAGTTTCACATTCATATATCAAAATCCTTCTTTCTTTCCAAGTTTTAGGTTCATATATGAATACATTGGTAGATATCTCAAATAAATACTGAAACAATGTATATTGTTATATATTTATTTCCTGTATATATTAAATGCTTACAATGTACCATGAATTGTGCTAGTCACTGGGTATATGATTCCTAATAAAATAGACTTCATTTGGCCCTCCTGGAACTTACAGTCTATGTCTAAAATCAAACTCATCATCTTTTTCCATAAATCTGTTGCTTTTCTTGAATTTTTTCCCTTAAAGATATAGGTATAAAACTGGTTCCCTTCCCTTCCTTATTCCCCTCATTCAATGCAATCAGTCACAAACTCTTGCCATATAGAATGATTGTTTCATGATTTCTTAACCTTTTCTCCATCCCTTCTATCACTCTCCTCATTCAGTCTGTGGTTATCACTGGCCTGCTCTAATGCATCAGCCTCGTAATTCAGCTTCCTACTTTGCTTCTTGTATGAAGCAAATTCAGTGTCTAGCATACTGGCAAAATAGTGTATCAAAATGCAAATGTAGTTACGCTGCTCATCTGTTCAAAACCATTTTATTATTATTTTTTGACCAAAGGACAAATGTCAATCTCTCTGATATCACATTCAAAGTTCTTTAAAATCTAGCCCTGCTTAGCTTTCTGATCTTATCCCTCACCACCCTCTGTACTGAATTTTACATTATATCAGCCACATTTGTTAGTAGATCCCCATGTGCACACATTGTTTCTTACTTTGATATCTTTATAACTTGTGCTCTTCCGCATAGATAACAATTTGTCCAGAAAGCTTTCCCTGATCCTCCAAGTCTAACATTGTTCTTCCTTCTCTGTGCACCCATAGCACCATTCACATATCTCTATCCTTACATGTAATCATAATACATTATATTGATCTTTGGGTATGTCTGTTGTCCCAATAGGTGGTGAGGTGATTAAGGACAGAGACTGTAATCTATTCATCTTTGTTTCCCTAGAAACTAGCAGCACTTAGCACATATTATTTAATAGATTATGGTTCAATAAATGAGTAAATGAATGCCGCTCATCTTTTATAATATTATCTTAATTCTCTGTTATATTACTTCCTTGAGTACATAAACCATGGTCTATTTATCTTTCTATTTCTATTTCTTAACCCAGTGACTGCTATATAACAGATACTCAGTGAGTGTTTGTTCCATGAAAAGTAGTGGATAAGCATCAAAAGCATTGCATAGCACCTCAAGGCAGGACAGGATATAGAACGGGAAAGAAGAGTTACCTCTGAAAAAAGAAAAAGTAAAACATTGACAAAAGACAAACAATTCTAGTTTGAGATATTAATTAGAAGTCAGTATTTGATTATATTCTAAAAATAACTCCATTGTCCTTATTGTACAGAAGAGAGTTTAAATAAATCATGAAGATGTCTTCACTTAAAGCAAAGTTGTATTATAAAGTTGCTCTTTTGGGGGATCATTTTTAGATAAACTGATGCTTGCTAGGTATTTGATTTTCTATAAGAAAACACCGGCAGTTTCCACCGCTTGCAAAACAGACCTGTTCAATATTGTCAACACGTATGCACCCACCATGACAAACAACAATAAAGTTAAAGACAAATTTTCACCGACCTTGATAAAAACTCATAGCAACAGTAGTCTCTTACAAGCTGATTGCTATGGGAAGCTTCAGTGCACATGGCTGTGATGATTCTGAAATCTAGAGGTGTGTTATTAGCTGCCACTGCACTGACAAACATAATAGCAATGTTCTGATTCTCAGCCCTGACTTTTCCAAACAGTAGCTAGTGATTGTCAGCACTGCATTTCTGGTGACCAAACAATTTATTTTAATCTGGGATGTACTTTTAAAAAGCAAAAGAAGAGAAGCATTTTATTTATTATATTGTTTTTTGAGCAAGTACTAACGAATTCAAATAAACACCAAGTGTTGCAAAGCCATCACATTATATTTTCTAAATGGCATTAGATACAAGAAATATATTGTAAACTATGAAGAAAACTGATGTAATTATTGGAAAATTGACTTGGGCATTGAAAGAACTGGATTCTAAAACAGAATCTACCATTAAGTAGCTCTGTTGACACGGAACAAATCCGTTTATATTTTTGAGCCTCATTTCTTTCCCTTGTACATGAAGAGTTGGGCCAATGGCTTTCTCAATTATATTTAAAATATCACATTTCATAATTTTATGGAAAGCTTGTAAAAACTTATCTACTATCTTCTCACCAAGCTCCATTGTACTTGAAAACAGAGGATCAGCTGAAAAACAGATGGAGAGAAAAAATAAAGATAAACTGCCATCATGAAACTTTTTAATGAAGCATTTAAATAATCAAAGGTATTTTTCATCCCCTCCTCAGGTCAAGGGAAGATCTGATCGTCATTACTTTTAATCCATGTGAACCAATAGGTTGCCTAGTCAAGAAGTGCAGCTATGACGGATAGGGATAGGCTTAAAAGGGAAATGTAGTGTTGCTACATCAGCACCATAGACAGCCTCAGGAAAAGAATTCTGAATCCTCTGTCACTTTGTTCTCTTTCAACCCTGTACCTTGTGCTTACCACATAGTAAGGAATTTGAGTTTTATTCTAAGTGAGATGAAAAGCTATTAAAGAGTTTTAAGCATAAGTTTATAATTCCATTGGTTTAAACAATTGCTCTGATGTTGGGAGATAGGCGTATATGCTAACAGAATAAGTAGCTGGGACACTATTGAAGTGGGCCAGGTGAGAAGTGATAGTGGCTTAGATCAGGGTAGTTTCAGTGAGATGAAAAGAAGAGGACTAATTCTGAATATATTTTTTAAGATAGAATATGCTGTATATTCACAATTTATCTTATTGACCCCAAGCCCTTTTTATCTTTCTCTGATCTACCCTGCAGTTGGGACACTGACCATCCTGACTAAATCATCTGTGCTCTCTTTCCCAGTATCCTCCAGTTGGATTTGGCCAACAGGAGTTGCTGGCAGGAAATTGGAAGGTGTGGAGGTGTTTCTTGCCCCCACACTCCCTACTTCAAGCTTATATCTCTGAGAATACCTGCATTTCTCTATGACTATGGTTCCTTCCACCTCGGCTCTACTCCACCTTCTTAAATTATTAAAATAAATTTTAATTTTAATCACATAAAGTTTAGAAGGGCATATTTGTATCACATGAAGTAGGATAAGGGGAGGTGTAAAATTGTTGCCAAACACAAGGTTGGAGGAGGACAGATGGATCTTTACTGAAAAGGGATTTAGTTCAACAAGAATCTCTTGAGTCCCTCATGTTTCCAAAATAATAACAAGTCACATAGGGTCTTATTATTTATAGCTAAAATATTTACTAACACTTAATTATGGTCAGAAGTTAGGTCTAAGAAATCTTGGAAACGTTTACTCTACTTTTTCAAGGAATAGGAATACACTTATCAAGGACTCTTCATCACAATGTTACATGATTTAATCAGAAACCTCAGAGAAAACGTTATATGCATGTTATTGCTTAGTCTAACTACTGCTAGTTTGCCTGGTTCAGTCTTTGTTGAAACAAATTCTACCAGCCTTAATTTTTTGGACATTGTTACCCAAAATGACTCAGGTTTCCTAACCTTCTCATTTAACTAGTGATATTTGGTGTCGTGTGACAATTAATATTTACATAAAGAGAGCTAAGATGATAGTATAGGAGAGTAGTGAAAAAATTACGTACTAACAAGACTTTAAAGAGTTACTCAACTCCCAAATATTAAAAAAATGAATCCCCATACCTTAACTGATTTCTAAGCTTTCAATATAAACTTTGCCCTCAAATTAACATCCAGTTAGAAGCCCAGTCTAGCTTTGAAAGCCTGGACATTAACTGACTGCTCTGCATTATCCTGGGAAGTGGTCTTGTGGATTTGGTAAATGTCTGGAAATCAATTGATAGCCTATCACAGCTACTCCTCCTCTAATCCTGTCACTGCACAAAAGCAGAAAAACTACACCAAGTACCACTCACCCTGACACCTACTGCCAAGTTCATTACTAGCAGCTTTCTGTATTTAATACATTCTTTTGTCAGTTAGGGTTATAGGTACTTGGAGTGGAAATCATCATACATAGTATTTGCTCAGGGACCTGAGATTAAAATGTTTGTTGATTTTGTTTTATAAATACATCTCAAATTCTGTTACATTCATTAAAAGTGGCCAGTAGCTAGAGAATAATATGTGGCATTTTGAGATATTTTAAAACTTTAACCAGCAAAAAGTATTTGGCAGAGTAAATTTAAGGATTTATTTATTTATTTTTTTCTACTGCTTCAATCAAGAGATGTTTTTAAATTTGATACCAAAATATAAGTATAAATCTGCACAAAAATAAAGTTCTCCTAGCTCAGACTATTGCTTTGTTGTTATTTGAGGTCTCAGCTGGCTTAATAATGGTTCTTTGGGGAAAAGCTCAATATTTTCCCAATTCAAGTCAAATAAGCTAACAAAGGCAATGCCATCAGAGGCTTCACTTCTTTTTTCTGCCCTTCAAATGTTGTGACTTTGCTTGGGCTTTTCTGAGATAATTAATGACAGGTGTGACTGGGAGAAGTAATTATAGGGAGTGACTGGAAGTTTAAGACTTTGGGGATGAAAGTGAATGATATGAACATGAAAGCTTTAGTGATGAAGTCAACTTCTGACAAGCACAACATGCTCATTATGGAAATTTTGAAATAGAGTAAAGTAAGTTTGAAATGGAAGAACATAATTTAATCATTAACCTCTTTACTGTGGAGAATAAAGGTATATCCTGTGTTGAAAGCATTTGTGATTTGGAAGGCTAATTATTTATACCTCTACAACTTTGTTCTATTTTGTGCCTGAGCTCCTTCTGCATTCCCATGGACTGCGCAATTTTCTCTGGTATTGAGATGGCCTGGATGGTTACTCACATGGTCTAGAAATTCTAAATGGAACATTCAAATCATTTAATTTTATATCAGTCCTTTATAGGCATCAAATTATCTCATATAGAGAAGCCCTAAAGAGCGACAAAGAACACTTCCAAGCATCTGTTGACTTTCTTTTTAGTTGGCCCTTTGACAGCATTGAAAGTTTAATTATATTCTATAAATCTGGAGGGCAAAGATCATATTTTATATGCTGTAACTCAAATAGTATCTAGCTTTGTGCCTCACGAATAATAGCTTTAAAATGAATATATAGAACAAATAACTGGCAAGATCATAGGTTCCCTGGAAAAAGATTTAAGAAGGAATGGAGTGAGCATATCTGAGCATGAACTTTAGAAAAATAAGTGTTAATGATTTCAAAACAAAATTGTTTTATTTACTTTGAATTTGCCAAGGACAGAGTTACTTCTCACTTATTACTTTACTTAAAGTCATAAAACTGTGTGTACTTCCATACTAACCATTTTCCACTGATGCAAATTGAGAACATAGAGCATCAAATTTAACTTTTCCCTAGAAATTATATATTTCCAGAAACAACAAAAAGTCTGGAAAGTAATAATACTTTAACAACAGTCTTTTTTCTGAGAGGAGTTGGGCAGGAACTAATTTTCAGACATTGAGCCTCAGTTCTTCATGTCATATCCCATTTCATAGCTAATGTCCAATCACTCTCATTTACCAGTCTATCTGATTATTCTTTTTTCTGGACATCTGTTGTTTATGCTGCCAGTGTCCATCCATCCTTTTCCTTGAATTAATAAGTAAAATGTTCTTTGGAAACTGAGAGGCTCCTCACTTTTAATCCACGTGGTTAGGTGGGGTTTTATTCCTTCAAAGCTTCAAAGCTTCAAAGGTAGAGAAAATGAATCAAGCCTGGCTAGTCAATCCATCACATTCCAATGTCTTCAGTTCTTGAACCAAGTATATAATCAAATCCAAGCCACTGTAACATGGTTTTGGAAATAGTGTGGGAAAATAACAGGCTGGACCCACAATAAACCAATACTGCTGACACTTCACAACTCATAACCAAGAAAAACTAAGTTCCGATCACATCATTTGAACTCCGATTCCAGCTCTGCTTGAAATTAGAGCTACCCTAACCTTTTTCACTTTTATGAATCGTAAATTTCCACTTATTTCTTAATCTAAGCTGAATTGGATTTTCTGTCAGTTGGACCTGAGAGTGCCCTCACATTGTGTAGCTCAAAGGCAACATGGCATGTAGTTGTCTGTTTCTAACCACTGCCAACAACCAATGTGAGCTGCAGGCATGGCTAGATGGCTATGATGTTCTGCGTGAAGGATCTCTCAGAGTAAAGCTCTATTGTCATGCCCCTTGTGAATAGAATCTGGAGACTGTATGTAATTTTGGCTGCCTGCCACAACTAGATCTAGAGGAGAAATAGCTTCTTTGCTTCAATGTTAACAACACTCCTCCAAAGGTAACAAATTTGCCTATTATCTTTGGCATAATGGATAGTAAGCAGCAAGTGAATTGTGGGTGGTCCCAAATGATAGTGGGTTTAGACATCCTAAGTTGGCTAAAAGTTGTAGGCTTTCCCAAAAAGTCAACTTATGAGCATTCAGCCAGAGGAGATTTAAACCCAGAGGAAAGAATGTAGAGCAAGTGACAGTCAATAACACCTCAAAACAGAATGGCCATGACCATGTATCACGTGGAACATTTATTAACATCCATTGTTGGAGCAAGTAGAAAAGCAAGGCATGTCAACTTAAAACTTAGTCCTTAAAGCTTCCAGAAATCCACAGGTTCGTATATTCTTCAAGGTGAAATCAAGACTCCATCCCCAGAGAGTTCTACTAAGAAATACTACTTCCTTGAGGCCTACAATAAACACTGAGAACAGAACCAGCGTGTAGTCCAGTCATCCAGCAATGAAATGCAGCCAGTGGCAGAGATTTGAAGGCATGAAGCACATTTTCAGAGAACTAGAAGTTCTTTGACTCTTATGTCCTAAGAGCTGGGTTAGACAAGAAAGTGGAGGGTACAACTAACACATGGGTTTTAAAACTTGGAGCCTGGTGTTACTGAAAGACAAAGTTTGGTAAACATCAAGTTCAAGAAGAAGCCAATCTTAAGGAAAAATCAATACAAAAATTAGACACTAAAACCAAAGCTAGGTTTGCAATTACAGAAGAGCAAGAGGAACCACCAGGATGTATAAAGTTGGCAAAGCAGAACCAGTGGAAGGCAGATCCTTAGGTCTCTTAAATATGGGTGGAGAACATTTTATGGAGAATTTAAGACTGTTCTCATCCTTTAGAGCAGCTAGCAAGCTTATACAACTACCCTGAACTCTAGATCATTCCTTCTTTTGCATTAGACTTAGAATCACAGTAGTAATTTATCTCAGAACTCTCCTATATTTTGTAAAAAGTAAGTGTATCCGCAAGAAATGTAGAAGTGTAGGGAGAGATGTGTTTCCTGCAAAATGAGCCACCTAGTGACTCTCTGAAGGGTTAAGAGTTTATTAGAAGCACACTCATTGCTGTTCTTTTTTGTTGTTGTTGTTGTTGTTTGTTTGTTTTAAAATTAACTAATTTATTTATTTTCGGATGTATGTCATATTTCAAATTCTGTGTAGATTACATCATGTTCACCACCCAAAAACTAATTCTAGTCCATCCACTCACATGTGAGCCTAATCATCCCTTTTGCCCTCCCCCCTGCCCCGTTCCCCTATGGTAACCACCAATCCAATCTCCAATGCTATGCGTTTTTTTATCATTGTTTTTGTCTTCAACTTATGATTGAGATCATATGGTATTTGACTTCCTCCCTCTGACTTATTTCACTCAGCATAATACCCTCAAGGTCCATCCATGTTGTCACAAATGGCTGGATTTCATCATTTCTTATAGCTGAGTAGTATTCCATCATGTATAAATACCACATCTTCTTTATCCATTCGTCCCTTGATGAGCACCTAGGTTGCTTCCATGTCTTGGCTATCGTGTATAATGCTGCAATGAACATAGGGGTGCAAGTATCTTTATGCCTTTGTGTTTTCAAGTTCTTTGGATAAATACCCAGCAGTGGGATAGCTGGATCATATGGTAGATCCATCCTTAATTTTCTGAGGATACCCTATACTGCTTTCCATAGAGGTTGCACCAGTTTGCACTCTCACCAGCAGCAAACAAGGGTTCCCTTCTCTCCACATCCTCTCCAATATTTGTTATTTCCTGTCTTGTTAATTATAGCCATTCTGACCAAAGTGAGGTGATACCTCATTGTAGTTTTGATTTGCATTTCACTGATAGCTAATGATGTTGAGCATCTTTTCATATGCCTGTTGGCCATCCATATATCTTCTTTGGAGAAATCTCTGTTCAGATCTTTTGCCTATTTTCTAATTGGATTGTTGTTTTTTCTGTTGTTGAGCTGTATGAGTTCTTTGTATATTTTGGATATTAACCCCTTATCTGATATGTGGTTTGCAAATATCTTCTCCCAATTGTTAGGTTGTCTTTTTGTTTTGTTGATGGTTTCCTTTGCTATGCAGAAGCTTTTTAGCTTGGTGTACTCCCATTTGTTCATTTTTTCTTTTGTTTCCCTTGCCCGGTCAGACATGGGACTTAAAAATTTGATGCTCAGAACAATGTCAAAGAGTGTACTGCCTATGTTTTCTTCTAGAAGTCTCATGGTTTCGGGTCTTACATTCAAATCTTTAATACATTTTGAGTTGATTTCTGTGCGTGGTGTAAGGGAATGGTCTACTTTCATTCTTTTGCATGTGGCTGTCCAGTTTTCCTAACACCATTTATTGAAGAGACTCTCCTTTCTCCATCGTATGCTCTTGGCTTCCTTGTGGCATATTATCTGTCCATAAACATGTGAGTTTACTTCTGGGCTCTCAATTCTGTTCCATTGATCTGTGTGTCTGTTTTTGTGCCAGTGCCATGCTGTTTTGGTTACTATGGTGGTGTAGTATATTTTGAAATCAGGGAGTGTGATACCTCCAACTTTGTTCTTTTTTCCAAGAATCCTTTTGCTATTCGGGGTCTTTTATTGTTCCATATAAATTTTAGGATTCTTTGTTCTCTTTCGGTGAAAGATGTTGTTGCAACTTGATAGGGATTGTGTTGAATCTATAGATTGCTTTAGGAAGTATGGACATTTTAATGATGTTAATTCTTCCAATCCAAGAGCACGGAATATCTTTCCATTTCTTTGTGTCTTCTTCGATTTCTTTCAACAATGTTTTATAGTTTTCGGTGTACAGATGTTTCACCTGTTTGGTTAAGTTTCTTCCTAGGTATTTTATTCTTTTTGTTGCAATTGTAACTGCGATTGCATTCTTAATTTCTCTTTCTGCTACTTCGTTGTTAGTGTATAGAATTGCAACCAATTTTTGTAAGGTGATTTTGTATCCCACGCCTTGACTGTATTCCTTTATTTTTTCTAAAAGTTTTTTAGTTGAATCTTTACGATTTTCTAGATATAAAATCATGTCATCTGCAAAGAGTGACAATTTCACTTCTTCTTTTCCAGTGTGGGTCCCTTTTATTTCTTTTTCTTGCCTGATTGCTCTGGCTAGGACTTCCAATACTATGTTAAATAAGAGTGGTGGCAGTGGGCATCCTTCTCTGGTTCCTGTTCTTAGAGGGATAGCTTTCAGTTTTTCTCCATTGAGAGTGATATTTGCTGTGGGTTTGTCATATGTGGCACTTATTATGTTGAGGTATTTTCCTTCTATACCCATATTATTTAGAGTTTTTATCATAAATGGATACTGTATCTTGTCAAATGCTTTCTCTGCATCTATTGAGATGATCATGTGATTTTTATTCTTCATTTTGTTAATGTGGTGTATCACGTTGATAGATTTGCGGATGCTGAATCATCCCTGCATCCCTGGAATGAAACCCACTTGATCATGATGTATGATCTTTTTAATGTATTGTTGTATTTGATTTGCTAGTATTTTAATGAGGTTTTTTGCATTGATGTTCACCAGTGATATTGACCTGTAATTTTCTTTTCTTGTGTTTTCCTTGTCTTGTTTTGGTATCTGGATAATGTTGGCTTCGTAGAAGGAGTTAGGAAGCCTCCCCTCCTCTTCAAATTTTTGGAAGAGTTTGAGAAGGACAGGTATTAAGTCTTTTTTGAATGTTTGGTAGAATTCACCAGGGAAGCCATCCGGTCCTGGACTTTAATTTTTGGGGAGGTTTTTGATTGCTGTTTCGATCTCCTTACCAGTGATCAGTCTATTCAAATTTTCTACTTCTTCTTGGTCTAGTTTTGGGAGGTTGTATGTTTCTAAGAATTTATCCATTTCTGCTAGATTATCCAATTTCTTGGAGTATAGCTTTTCATTCTATTCTCTTATTATCTTTTGTATTTCTAAGGTGTCCGTTGTAATCTCTCCTCTTTCGTTTCTGATTTTATTTATTTGAGCCTTCTCTCTTTTTTTCTTGGTGAGTCTAGCTAAGGGTTTGTCAATTTTGTTTATCTTTTCAAAGAACCAGCTCTTGGTTTCATTAATTTTTTCTATTGCTTTTTTAGTCTCTATTTTGTTTATTTCTGCTCTGATTTTTATTATTTCCTTCCTTCTGCTGATTTTGGGCTTCAGTTGTTGTTGTTTTTCCAGTACCTTTAGGTGCACTTTTAGATTGTCTATTTGGGATTCTTCTTCTTTGTTGAGGTAGGCCTGAATTGCTATAAACTTCCCTCATAGAACCGCTTTTGCTGTATCCCACCGATTTTGGCATGTCGTGTTTTCATTTTCATTTGTCTCCAGGAATTTTTTGATTTCTTCTTTGATTTCTTCATTGACCCAATTGTTGTTCAGTAGCATTTTGTTTAATCTCCACATTTTTGTGGCTTTTCTGCTTTTCTTCCTGTAGTTGATTTCCAGTTTCATACATTTGTGGTCAGAAAAGATGCTTGGTATTATTTCAATCTTGTTAAATTTATTGAGACTCATTTTGTGGCCTAATATGTGATCAATCCTGGAGACTGTTCCATGGGCATTTGAAAAGAATGTGTATTCTCTGGTTTCTGGATGGAATGTTCTGTATATATCTACTAAGTCCACCTGGTCTAATGTGTCCTTTAAGGCCAGTGTTTCCTTATTGAACTTCTGTTTGGTTGATCTATCCATTGGTGTAAGTGGAGTGTTAAAGTCCCCTACTATTATTGTGTTACTGTCTATTTCTCCTTTTATGTCTGTTAATAATTGCTTTATATATTTAGGAGCTTCTATGTTGGGTGCATAGATATTTACAAGTGTTATATTTTCTTGTTGGATTGTTCCCTTTATCATTATGTAGTGCCCGTCTTTGTCTCTTATTACAGTTTTTGTTTTAAAGTCTATTTTGTCTGATATAAGTATTGCTACCCCCACTTTCTTTTCTTTGCCATTTGAGTAGAGTATCTTTTTCCATCCTTTCACTTTCCGTTTGTGTCTGTAGGTCTGAAGTGTGTCTTTTGTATGCAGCATATACATGGGTCTTGTTTTTTAATCTAATTGGCCACCCTATCGCATTTGATTGAAGCATTTAGTCCATTGACATTTCAAGTAACTATTGATAAATATGTATTTGTTGCCACTTTGTCACTTTCTTTTTTCTGGGTGTTTTAGTAGTTCTTCTCTGTTCCTTTCTTTTTCTCTTCCTCTCTTCCCTTGTGGTTTGGTGGCTATCTTTAGTAATATGTTTGATTTCTTTTGTCTTACTTTTTTTTCTTGCTTGTTATAGATTTCTAATTTGTGATTACCATGAGAATCCTATTTAATATATTATGCATATAACAGTCTATATTGAGTAGACAGACTCCTTAGCTTGACCTCTTTCTAAAAGCTCTACTTTTTCACTCCCCTCTTCCCACATTATATGTTTTTCAAATCATATATAGTCTCTTGTTTAATGTGCATCTATGCATTACTCGCTTATCATTGAAATAGGTGATTTTAGTACATTTGTCTTTTAACCTTCATATTACCTTCACAGGTAGTTGTTCTGCTACCTTTACTATATTTTTACCTTACAAGTGATTTTATTGCCTGTTTTCTTTGTTGTTGTTTTCTTTTTTTGATAATTTTTTTTTATCTCTACTTGTGGTCATTGCTTTCCCACTTAAATAAGTCCCTTCATCATTTCTTGCAGAACTGGTTCCTTGGTGATAAACTCCTTTAATTTTTGCTTGTCTGGGAAGCTCTTTATCTCTCCTTCCGTTCTGAATGACAATCTTGATGGATAAAGTTTTCTTGGCTGTAGTTTTTTTCCTTTTAGCACTTTAAATATGTTGTGCCATTCTCTTCTCACCTGTAGGGTCTCGGCTGAGAAGTCCGCTGATAGCCTGATGGACTTCCCTTTATATGTCACTTGTGGCCTTTCTCTTGCTGCTTTTAGGATTCTCTCTTTCTCTTTAATTTTTGACATTTTTATTATAATATGTCTTGGTGTTGGCCTCTTTGGGCTTATCATGTTTGGAGCTCTGTGTACTCCCTGAACTTGGATGTCTGTTTCCTTACTCAGGTGAGGAAAATTTTCCTCTATTATTTAGACAAATAATTTTTCTGCCCCTTTGTCTCTCTCTTCTCCTTCTGGGACCCCTATAATCTGAATGTTAGCACGCTTGATATTGTCCCAGAGTTCCCTTAGACTGTTCTCATTCTGTCTGATTCTTTTTTCTCTTTTCTGTTCTGCTTGGCTGGTTGCCTCTAGTCTTTCGTCTAGCTCACTGATCCGTTCTTCTGCTTTCTCTACTCTGCTATTGATTCCCTCTAGTGAATTTTGAGTATTGTATTCTTCATTTCTGATTGGTTTTATTTTATATCTTCCAGTTCTTTGCTGATGTGCTTACTGTGTTCATCTATTCTTCTCTGCATATTTGTCAGCATCCTCATGATATTTTGTTTAAAGTCTTTGTCAAATAGGTTGCTAGTTTGTGTTTCACTTAATATTTTTTCTGGGGTTTTGTCCTGTTCCCTAGCTTAGAAAGTATTCCTTTGTCTCCTCATTATGTCTCTTTCTCTGTGCTATTTTCTTTGTATTAGGTGAGTTGGCTATGTCTCCTGATCTTGGAGAAGTGGTCTTATGTATGCTGTGCCTTATGAGGCCCAGCAGTGTGCTTCCCTCTCATCACCAGTCCGTAAGAACCAGGAGTGACCCTTTTGTGGGCTACATGTGTCCTTCTGGTGTGGCAGGGTTGCTCCCACTGCAGGTACCCAGGGAATCTGATCTTTCCTTCCCTGGCCAGCTGTTTGTAAATCTGGTTTGGAGAACCTCAGCACTTTTGGCTACAAAGTTTATCAGCACACTCCTATTGCAGTTTTCCTCTTAATTGGGTTGGTACCCAGTGTAGGTGGTTGCTAGGCTCAGGGGCATACAGTTGTGATAGGCCTGAGGCCAACAAGGCTGTTGTCAGTTCTCTTAGGAGTGCAGCTGAGTGGGGCTGGCCCTTGGCATGGGGTAACTCAATTGTTTCAGGCTTTGGAAGGTGGGGCTGATCCTTTTTATGGCTATTTGTGAAGCACAGGTCTTCTGCCACTGACATGCCTCACCCCCCACAGGACCACATACATAGTCCTGGTCCGTGCACACTTCTCAACCCCCTGGAACATACACCAACTCCACATTGCAGAAGCCCCCACCTCCCACCTCTCCACCAATGCCCCACACAGTTCACCTGGTCCTCACACAGGCCCTGTCCCACAGAGGAAGGCACCCTTGCCTGCCCTTAGATGATCAAGGCACCCAGTCAATGCAGGCTGAAAAGTAGCCTGAGGGCTTGCTGTTAGGGTGGGGCTTGTCCCTAGGGTGGGTTGTCTGCCCTGGCTGAACTGGATTAAATCTGTGCTCTAGTGTGTGTGGCAGACCCCTGAGCTAACAGGCCAAGGGATGAACCTCAATGGCCCCCACCGGCGTTTGTATCAGCATGCCTGGACCAACTCAGAACAATGGCCCCCAGCGATGTCTTAGTCTCCGGAGAGGTCCCTCCTCTCACCAAGGTGCCCCCAGAGCCCACCAGGTGAGACTTGTTTCACCAAAGGACTATCAGCCTTCTCTCTGGTGATTTTAGGTTGCTACAATGAGTGAGTTTGTGCATGGGCCCTTTAAGACATGAGTCTTTTTGACTTTCGGCTGATAGCTTTTCTGGGGGTATCCTTGCTGCAGTTAATAGTCAGCCAAGCCAGACACTAAGACCCCCCTCTCACTTGTGCTGAGTCTGAAGGATGCTTATAGCAGTATCGCCCCTGCTCTGGACCTCACTCCTCCAGGGAGGGCTCCGTACCTTAGGATGGCTACCGCCTGGCCAGCTGAGAAGCTGCACTGCTCCCAAAGGTGGCTTTTTTCCTCTCCAGCAGGAATTACTGCCTCTTCTGCCTTCATCAGGACTGTCCCTTGTGGTGAGGATTATTTTTATCCAGTTTTCAGTTTTCAATCTGGGGTAATTCTTCCAAAAATTGTTGTAACCTGGTGTGTTTGTGGGAGGAGACAAGTTCAACGTCTGCTCACACCGCCATCTTGACGAGATCTCCCCCATTGCTGTTCTATGTTTCTTATTTGCTAGTGTTGTGATTGCTTTCAGAAATATTTCATTCATGTCTTCTGTTAGTAGTGCATGATGAAATGGAAAAAATGCGAGCAATATAGTTGGTTGTCACATAGCTGAATGTATTGAATTTAACGGAGAGTGCAGGATTCTGAGATGATGTTCTTCTTACATTTTAGTGTTCAAATGTCCTTCTTTTTTAAAAAATAATAATGATAGGAAATTGTAGTTGTTGCGAAAATAGTCCTTGCTGTACAAAACAAAATCTGATAACCCTGTATTGGTTTCCCACTCCTCCACTCACACACACCCACAAAACACAAACACATACACTGTAAAGTTCAAATATATTCTGGAAAACTCAATGGTGTGACAGAAAAAAAGAATTCAAAACTGGGGAATTTAATTATTCTATGTGAAGTTAGCAATAATGTTTTGAAGTAGAATTGCCAGTCATCTAGGAGCTCAGAAACAATTGTTTGAAACAGATTCCTCCAAAGTGGGTGAAATATATCTTTGCTGATTCCAAGATGATGAGATAATATACATTGATGCCAGTGTTGCATAAGCAATACATTCAATTGTCAGGCTGTGACTATACTCACAAAGTTATTGATGACCTTTCATCACGATTTTCTAACTTTGTTTTGCTCTACCACTCCTGAGTTATAAGCTCATCAATAACTCATTGGAAAAATGATATGTAGAGAGTCAGTAAACAAATGATGTATCTCTACTCAGTCTTGTTGGTAAGCAACAAGGTCTCTATATACAACTTTTGACATAAATTTACAGGCCCTGTTGAGAACCCTCTTTTTATAAACATTATTTCAGTACCACATACAGCAGCCTTTGATTTACTAATTTTTTTTAAGGTATAACAGTTTGAGAATTGACGAAATGAACACAAAAACTATTAAATATAATTTCTGGTACAATAGAATTTTATTTTCAATTATCAATTCCAATTAGTAAGTGATATTAATCCAAAACGTTCTATGTAGACTATGTCTAAACGTGTGGAAGAAATGGGAAAAAATCAATTAAATTTTCCTTAGCTAGATATTTTTGATTTGTGTAGAGATAGCTCATGTGCATTATACTTGCAATATTCAGTGATTTTACTATAAAAGTTGAAAAAGCACATTTTGAAATTTGTTTTTTGACATCTTATAGTGCTAGAGAATAAAGAAGTGCTCAGAAAATTATGAAAGTATGTCAAAAGGACATAGGAATGACATTGAAGGAGATCCCAAGCCAAATCTGGGGCAATTTGAGAAAGAAAAATGCTGAAAATAAATACTGATTGTAATGGATTATAATCCTTAGAATAACATAAATATCCTTAAATCCAGTTGAGATAAGTGGATAGATAGGTAGATAGATAGATGATAGATAAATAAGAGACAGTGCTTCCTTTCAGTAGAATTCTGATTTACAAATGTAGGGAAAAAATGATGTAAACAGAAAATCACTATTTGGTAAACACACATCACCTATAGTGATGATTTTGAATTTATGATTTAGAATCATCAATAGATCTAAAATTAGTGGGTAAAAGAAAAGTGAGAAACAAATATTTGCATAGTTTCAAAGCATCTCTTCACAAAATACTTGTTAATTACAACAGGAAATTAAGTTTACAGTACAGAAACCTGGCAGACACCACCTGAACCAAGTGGTCAAGGTTAACATTACCAGTAATGGGACATATTGGTATTATGAAGCACTGAGATATGAAACAGTGAGAAAGAGTAAACATCACTTCTAGCTGTATTATGGCCAAAAAAAATGCAGATTGTGATTTTCCTCATGAGAAAATCTTAGACTAGTGAAAATTGAGGGACATTCAAAAAACTGTATTTCTATTACTCTTTAAATGTGAGAATGTCATAAAGGCAAAGACAAGAAATATCACAGATTGGAGGAGACTAAAGTGACAACCACTAAAGGCAATATGTGACACAGATTAGATCTTGCACTAGGACATTTTTGGAACAGTTGGAGAAGTCTGAATAAGATCTGTAGATTAGTTAAGAGTATTGTATCAATATTAACTTCCTGGTTTTGACAACTGTCCTGTGGTTGTATAAGATTTAACATTTGGAGAAGCTGGGTGAAGAGTACACAGCTGAGCAATCATGTTCAGCTGGGGTGTGCCAGACCCTGCCTATTCCCCAGCCTCAGACGCCGTCCTCTCAACCCAGCTGAGGTCAATTAATCCTGATCTACACGTTCCCTCAGGCCACATCTTTAGAACTAAACCTTATTTTAGACAAGAAGATGATAAGAACTCTCAATCGGTACAACTGGTTTTAGCAACATATCAACAACTAGCAACTGTTAGTCCTATTCTAATACTGCACTCTAGTTCTGGTGAGAAGGCTGAACCTTGTTCCGCTAACTCCAGGGGATGATTTTAGTTCTTCAGTCCTTTTGGCACTTTAGTCCTACCTTCCTCTTGCACTGACACCTATTTCGTAATGATAGACTTCCCAAATTCCAAATACTTGCCATCATGTTTGGGCAGATCTTATCCCTCTGATAGTCCCATCACCTGTGTCATCTCCATTGCTTCACATTAACCCTCGCTGCAAACCAGCTCCTTGTCTACATTCTGTGTTAGTCCTTATCTATCTTTCAGAATCTATGGATGCTTGCCATCATAAACTTCCTGCAACTACATCTACTTCCCCAGGTCATTCCTCATTCCAGTAAGTAGGCTTGCTATGGCTACTTGGGTACCCAGCCGAGTTTTAGTCCTTGACTCACTGCCTTTACACGGTGCTATGGTTCTTCTCACACGCAAAAAGTGTCCCTAACAATCTAGACGTGCAACTTCCACAAGAAGACACAACTCATCATGTCTACCCATGAGGAACCATCCTGACAGGCAGTGGGGATGGATTGTGTGCCTACAACTGTTAATATTATTTTTCATAACCTCATTGTGAAACAGAGCTGCTGTCAGAACAGGAACTAGAATTAGATAACTCAGGAAACAGAATCAGGAGCAGAAGGTGATTATTCTTCTTTTTGTCCTCAAAGAAAGGCCTATATTTTATGTTTTCTATAAAGAAATTGTATTCAGTGATGAATTCAACCTTCTCTGTTTGGACTAATTGGGAACAACTTGAAGGGTCATAGCACACAGTAATTTGTTCTTTTTCTGAGTTGTAGACTTTATGATGCACATAAACTGAATCGACTCCCCATTCCCTGCATCTCAGCATGATTTTTATTGTGTTCCAAAACACAGTGAGTATGCAGTGACTCTCATTAAGGATGTGAGGGGTAGCATGTTGCTCAGAGACACTTTATTGCAATTTAGAGACTTAATTATTTGTTCTAGAGGTATTTTGGAAATTAGAAAGTTGAGATTTTCTCATTATACACGTCTTATGAACGGCAAGAGCCTTATGCTTTGTTGTATTTTATTTTTTCTTATTTCCACATATTGGTATTTTTTAAAAATTAAATGTATCCAGGGTAAAAGGTCAATAATCTGAGAGGTCAATAATCTATGCTGCTGCACTGTTCAAAAGAGTAGCCCCCAGCTATGTATGGCTATTTAAATTAAAATTTAAACTAAGTAAAATTATGAATTCAATTCCTCAGCTGCACTAGCCACATTTCAAATACTCAATAGCTACGTATTGTCAGTGTGTTTCCACGATTCGGAAAGTTCTACCGGATAACACTATAAATCTAGAGCAGAAAGAATAGCAGGGTTTTTTGATGGTAATGAGTATGAGATAGTTGATGATGTCACAAAGAAAGGGCTAACTCTCAAAAGACTTTGGTAGCACCATAATGAGAAGCAGGAGAGGCTATAGAATGCTAAATCCCTACTTTTTCCCTGATAAAAATATTTCATGCCTTCATAAATTAAATTATACTAAATTTCTACATAATGTCATATACTACTATGAAATGACTTTCTCTGTAATGGTACAAGTCAAAGCATGTCTTTTGCTAGAAGTTTTAAGCATCTAATCACAATTTTTTCCTGATTCATTAGCAGCTTACCGTAGCTTGAAAATTTAAGGTGCCTATCTTACAAAATCACAGTATAACATGTAATGCCCCATTTAGAAAAATATTTCTAGATCCTGTTCAATACAAATGTGTATAGCTCAATCTTTAAATCGTTTCAAGTGTTGAATCCCATATAGCATTGAATTAAATCAGATCTAAAAGTAGTAGCTATAATAATAATATCTATTCAGATGATCTCAATCTGTAGAAAGAGAATTTATTTTACACATGTAGCTTAAAATATTAAACATTGAACATAAAAAGTGAAGAAATTAAAATAAATGTAAAGCTAGAAGTTTTAAAAATATATATGTATAGTCATGCCATGGTTTTACTGGAGAAATATCATTTTGGTTCTTTGATACCTAATTTCAGTTTTGCAAAACAAATATGCTGGACAATCTCTTGGGCTGAGAATCACAGAGGTGAATAACAAACAGAAATGTCCTTTGAGAAGCTCACAGTCTGTTGGGACAGGCATAGAAAAGTTAGATGTTTAGTACAATTTAGCCTGTTCAGTGACACTGCTAGATCGTCTATGGAATTCTGTCTGACTACGTAGTCTAGCAGTTTGCATATTTTGGCTAGCTGCATTTGTCAGGTTATGCTAAGAATTGACCTATCCACCTAATATGTCATGTCTTAGTTATAGATATGTAATTGTTAAAGAAGAGAATGATGATAGAATTTTCGTATAGCTTTATGCTCTAACTTCCAAAATCTACATATCTTTACCATTGCAATGGTACCTTTTTACAAGCAGAGTACTTTTAAAGGAGAATTTTTTTTTATTTCTGTTATGTTATGCCTGAGGAAACCTTCACTGCCTCATCTACCTAGGATAGATTCTCCTGTCTGTCTCCTTTCTTGTACTTCTCACAATTATAGTTAACACTTTTACAAAGTTAGGAATTTATTAATGTTTGCTTTCTACTTTGAAAAGAGGTCCTTGGGAGCACAAACCTCATTTGTGGAAGAAACAGCAGAATATTTAGCTAAGAGTGTTATGTAGAAAGTGGAAATAAATAATAAGAAAATAGCAAAAAGACCACAACCGAGATTCTAGGTTCGAGATTCACTTAGTCAGAGTGATATGTGTAGCCTTGAAAATATATGACTGCATGCAGGGAGTGAAAAGAGATGATGAAAAGACAAATGCTGGAGGCGTGAGTGACAGCCACATTTGAGGAATGGGGAAAGGAAAAAAAATGAAAGAAAGAAGTAGAAGCAGGGGCTAGAGAGGTAAGAGAATCGGAAAATGTGGAGTCATGGAAGGCAAGGAAAAAGTAGTTCAAGGAATGGAGGCTTAATGACATCACATGTTATAGACAGGCCAAGTAGCACTGAAAAAAGGTCATTAAATTTGAAGGTTCTGGGTGACATTTGAGAAATTCATTTCAATATATAAGCGGGAATTTAACCACTTAGGGTGAAACTGATAAGGGGATGGATTGTCCAAAGCAGCAGTTTTGTAGTATATACATATTAAAGAATTTGGGCAGTAAATGGAAACAAAAATTACAGTATTTTACTGTTTAGTAAGAAATTAGATCAAAGATTCTAAGAGTCAGATCAGTGGACTGAATACATCAATCTTGCTGTGGACAAGGATGGGAATGGTGGTAATGAGGTTTACAGTTTCTCTCAAAGATCAGAGGAATGATATTCATTTCCCTTGTTTCATGATCTTTCTGGAGACAGAGGAAACTCTGAACTTTGTGAGTTGAGTTATTTCTACATTAATGAATAACATATTACGTATGTGCCAGGGGTAAATAAAAATTCTAACATTCTGCACACCTATATTTAACTATGAAAAATATATAATGCAATAAAAAATAAAAGTTTGAAATTTATTAGTAAGAATAGTCTTCTTTTCCCCAAGCAAAGATTATAGAAAAATCTAATAAATTATCTGATAAATGTTTCCAAGGTAAAATGACTACTTAGATTCAACTATGTACATTTTAAAAGTACACCTATGCCCAAAACGTTTTTAAAGTTAAAACAAAAGTATATTTTCTATACTCAATAGACGTTAAGCATTCATTTGAGTATTTATTGCAAGCTTACTTAGTGCCAGGCATTGTTCTAGGTTCTTGGAATATGTAAGTGAACAAAACCAAGATTCCTGCCCTTATGCAGCTCCCTTCCAAGGAAAGACAGTCAATCCGCAAACATAATAAATAAGCAATTATATATTGAATTAGAAGGTAATGGAAGCCACGGAATAAAAAAATAATTAGAGCAGATTATGGAAGATGAGGAGAGGAAGGCAGAGTGGTCAGCGTAGGTCTCATGGGAAGACCAAGACTTAAAGGAGGAAGACTGCCAAGAGGATACCTGGGGAAGAGGACTGCAAGTAAAGGAAACGAAAGCCTTGCGATGTTTGGGAAACAGCAAGAAGGCCAGTGTGGTAGAAGCAGAGAACAAGGAGAGAATGGGAAGAGGGCATAGGAGGTCAGAAAGGTTCTGGGGAGTAGAGGAGTATCATCTAAATCTTTGAAGGCCATTACAAGGACTTTGGCTTTTATCACAAAGATAATTGAGTCTCTCTCTTTCACTGTTTCCTATCACAGCCCTGAAAGTTGGGTTGGGGATCCATCAAGTTTGGGTTTAGTGGCTATATTTATGTATGCTCCAATCAGTTCTGCATCTAAGAATGGAATTCAGGAATATTCCTACTCCTACTGTGGTGACTCAGTTGGCTCATGACGCTTTTCAAAGAAGAGAGTATCATAATATGAAAGTGTCCTATGGCACCAGGAGGTGAGAGACAAGAGTTGAAATATAAACAGCTATAAATTAATCTGTGAAAGTTAGTCTTACAGCTCATCTATGAAAGAAACTTAGTAGACGTTTTCTCAAACTTGAAAACAATCTTAAAAATTTACATGCCATTACCAACAAACAGTTGTGAAGCTGAAAGTAAAAAATTAAATTAATAATAAAAAAAAATTCCACCACAAAAGAGGAAAGACTAAATTATCTTTTTAGCCACTCTATAGAACATGGAGTATAAAATTGTCATATGAAGAGATAAAAGAATATGCAGCAAAAAATATAGAAAAAGTTGTAAAGCAGTTAATAAAAACGTAGTTTTTCTGATTTCGTGATATTTGTGGTATTGTCAGATTTTTTTAGGTTTATAAGTTTGCTGTACTCTTTTCATTTATATCAACTCCTGAAGACAAATTTATATTACTTTTCTTTAAAGAATGCACCATATTTTATAAGTTTCAATCTTCAAAACCCTGCATCTGTTCTTGCTCTGAATAAAATGGAGAACATTTCAAGATTTTGAGCTGAGGAGTGGAGATAAATGGAAAAGGCACAAGGGAGCAAGGAGGACCTCAGGAGAGCTCTCACAGTGAGGAGCCAGAGGCAAGAAAAAGGAGGAAGCAGCAAAGACTTAGGAGCCACCACAAAGAGAAGAGGAAAAGCAGGAGTGGGTTTAGACTGGAACCAAAGTGAGGAAAATGCATAAAGTAGGAAGTGAGCAACTGTGTCCACTAATGGATTTAATTTCAAATGAATCTACAACTTGGTGTTTCTTTTTTTATTTCAGAATATTTCTGACAGACAAATAAAATGTCTTACGTTTAAATTTATTTAAAATTTTCTCAAGGTTTTCTTTTTCATAGTTTCCCTCGCTTTCAAAATCATCTTGTGGGTTGACATGTATGTTTCCCTCATTCAGCTATGAGCTCCTTGAAGAGAAAAACATGGTGTCTTCATTTTGTAAACTCAGCATAAAGTTTGATGCCTGGAACATCATAGCTGTTGATTCAAAGTTCAGTGAGAGATTAAAGGGACAAACAAAGGACAAATGTCAGGTTTCCTGTTTCAGTGGAAGGTCTATCCTGAAATGATATGGTCTCTGGAAATAACAATTCACACTTTACCAATTTCAGAAGTCAGGAGCTGGGAACACTAGACAGTGAACCATCCACTGAACATGCCCACAAATGCATTCATGGAAACAGCTCTTTATGCCTATTGATGGTTAATTTTGTGAGTTCTTTGAGTTAAGGGTAGGGGAATACAAAGTTGGTCAGCAAGTAGCCTTAGATGGTTAAAGAAACATACTTTTCCTTGAAGTTCCTTTGCATCTTAGATATAGACTTTCTGTTCCCCTATTTTAAAAACGGGGAAGGAGTGTTACTTGAAGAAGGTTGAAGGCCCTTAAAGTTAGCTTTTATCCTGTGAGTTTTCTCATCTCTTCCAGTTCCATTGGTTGCTTTCTTGACTTTTTCCTCCTGAAGCTACCCTTTTGGCTGCATATTCCTTTTCCCCATATTTCAAGGTCACCTTTCTTATATTTCTCTTCAAAGGTATTTTTTTTTACTTCAATTTCAAACACCATCCACAATTGCTTACTTCTATGATTTACCGAAAGAGTATGTCTTCTGAGGACTAACAGAATTGTAATCTTCATATTATACAGATACTAGTGGATTACACACAGAATTTTAAATGTAGTTTAAAGATTACTTTATCTTATTCCTGAGTTGCATAGCTTACTCACGATGTCTAGAATTGTATATATCATATCCATGCATAACTATAGTGTGATTTAATTAATAGTTTGCAGGAGGTCATGTATTACGTCTTGTTCCTTATTTTCAGGAGTCCTCAATGCCGGCCATGAATATGCAGCCATTTAATCATAAATTCACAGCTTTCCAGTTATTACCTGTGTGACCCTGGCAAATTATTTAACCTCTATGCAGTTTAGATTCTATGCTGAACAATAAATATGAACTCGGGTAAGCAGGTAATTTATTTTCCAAACAGAGACACTTTGTGAATGGTAGAGAATGATAATAATAATTTTGCTTTAGAAAAACAAGCATAAACCTGGATCAGTCAAGCAAATCTAGGACGTATGGTCACCCTACTAAAAATATTACCTAATATTATTAAATGAGAAAATACATAGAAAACATGTAGACTTAAGACTTAGGACTGTAGGTGCTTAATAAGTGTTACATTATTGTTATTAATATTTATATATATATTACCATTGACCTTGGAAAACCCTTGAGCCATCTTGGGTCTATACCAGATGTCAACCTACCAAGACAATTAGACCATGCAGGACAGTGTAGTTGTTATCCCATTTTTGCTTCTTTTACATTTTCTTTTGATAGCATAATCCAAAGTTAAACCATTCTCACCATCAGTAAATTTCTATAATCAGGATGCAATAAAGGAAATATTTTGCTGAACTGAACATGTGTCTGGTACAATTCCATCCTCAGCAGAGATTTAGAAGAGAAGATCAATTTTTTGAAAGAGCCCTGAAGGATTATTTTGAAACTGGTCTCAGTCTCTCATTTTAAAGGCAGAATCATTTCGATCCCTTTAATTTCTCCTCATAAGTATAATTTTCCAGCTCTTTCACTTATGTGGCTCTCCAAAGAATCCTACACGAAGTTTGTTAAACTCCTGAAGAAGCTTCAAATGGGAGATTCTTCTCTAATAAAGATAAAATATTGAATATAGCAAGAGGATTACAATGAAGTGGCTGTATGCTAATTTGACATTCTACTAAAACATTTTTATGTGTATATTTAGTATTGTGCTTGATTTGTTACTTTCTACCAAAATAAACAGCCTCTGTCTCCTAGGAGCTTACAACAAAAAAAATACAGACTTCTTCAGGTCCTTAAGACCTCTGTGGTGGTGTAGATGCTAGACTGAGAGTTCCAAAAGGACCAAGACCTCGTTTGTTTTTATTGCCAGTGTCTAACAAGCTCCTAGCAGAGGGCTTGGCACATCATAGGCAGCTAGTAAATATTTGCTGAACAGATGAATTAGTGGATGAACAAATGAATAAATGAAGACAGACACAGATGAGAGAATACTAAATAAACGTTGTGACTCACATATTAAAGTTATGTACAAATAAAAATATCAGATGCTAACATCTATTTATCCGTTTATTCAGGAAACATATATTGAACACCTCTTTTGCTAGATACTAAGAATATAAAAAAAAAGGTACAGTCATTGCTCACTTATAAACATACATAGAGAAAAACTTTATAGATTAAAATTTTAGCAAATAATCTCAACATGCATTAAAATAGTGACACAACAAAAACGGTAAAGACTATCTCACAAATGCAAAGACGATTTAACAAGAAATTTTTTTTGTTCATTATATTGCTAATTGAAAGAAAAAAGTCATATAATCATAGGAATAGGTGACAAAAAATCTTTTGGTAATATCCAAATATTTCTGGCGTTCGTGTTGGCAAATATCAGAATAGAAAATACTCTTAACTCAAAAAATATAAATTAGAAATAACTATAGAGGTTGTTCTAGAAGGCTGAATCATTAGAGAGTCTCATTCAAGTAAGAAACAAGTCCTCTGTATTACCCTCTCTTTCTAGGCTAGAAGTTGTAAATTAAAAAAAAAAAAAGAAACAATGAACAAACAAGAGTATAGATACAGGAGAGGAAGAAACAAAATGATAATAATTAGCGTGTTTGTGTGTTTGTGTATGAAAAACTATGCAAAGATGTTCATCAAACTCTCAATAATGACTATCTTGAGTGTAGGTGAAATTGCAGGAATGAGAAATTGCTTTCTCATTATTCTATTTACAATTCTGTATTTGGCATGATGGAGCTGGAGTCCATCTATATCTATATCTATCTATACATACATTCCCTGCCCTCATGGAGCTTCATTGAGGAAAAGAGACATAGCTATGACCAAATAATTGCCTCGTAATCCATAGCATAATAGAACCCCTTCCCTGACTTAAAGAAACAGAGGAGGGTAACCAAAAAGGTTTCAGGGGGGACTTTGGGGAGCCATAGTAGTGAGAAAAAGAGAAATGCTTTCAAGGCAGTGAAAGTAATGAGTGTGAGATTAAGGAATATAAAAACGTAATTTATTCCATGACAGCAAATTACTCCAGGCAGCTAAGAGCATAGGGTGTAGTGGAAGAGGAAAAAGGAGGGGATGGCAGCATGTTGAGAAAGAGGGATTTGACTAGACTGTAAAACTTGCTTACCCTGTCAAGGACTTGAGGTTTAATTTCATACCAGTGGTAACCATATATTTTCATTCATGTGCACTCAAATAAACTAGTAAAAACTATGTGTCCCTTGCAATATGTACATGTATGCTACTCACTATATATGCTATAAAAAATAGATATTATGTTGAAAAGCTATATACCTGTTTTATATTTCCAAATTGACATCAAAACTATTTTATCATAACTTTAAATAGTTGCAAAAGAAAAATTTCTGGCATATTATATACGTGCTTTAGTTATATTTGCAAATCTTTGAGCTTCAGAGTGGCTCATTTAATTTAAGGAAAATATCCTCGATGTAAACTAAATGACAAAAGTCCTCTCATTAAACTCATCGCGCATATCAGAATTTCTTTTGGATAAATCGTGGCTTCATTTTGAATTCTCATAAGCATACTGACTTCTGAATTTTGCTTCTAAGATAAGTAAGTGGGTATTTAGGCAGATAGGGAGGTGTGTAGGTAGATAGACAAATAATCAGACAGACAGATGGATTACAAAATGGAGCCTTGACAAAAATAAATTACCTGGTTAAAATAAGATATGACCCCATTCAAAACTTCTTGATGAAGCCCTTTTGGTTTGTTCCTAGAAAAATCATTCTCAGAAACTATATCTTCTTGAAATATCCCTTTGTTTATAACCCTGCAGATTTTTGTACTTGGGGAATGTGCAAAATTTTATCCAGGAGAGATGAAAAACATGGACAAGGATAATTATGAAAGGAGTGTTGAGAAAGGAGGATCTGTGAACAGCAAGATCATTCTCAGGAAGACTTGTGTTAGGAGAAAATATACATGGAAATTGAAGATATGGAAATGTCTTTCATTAAAACCATCTATGACCTCATATCCCCTACAAAGTCTTCCTGTAGCCAAGAAGTACAAGTGTCTCAGTTTATAGACTATTTCCACTGACAAGAAAGAGCCATTGTACATTTTTAAATATAGAAACGACCTGATGATAGTTGTGTTTTAGAAAGATATCCAACTATCTCATCACCATTGTGTTCCAAGTGCCTAAAATGGTGATAGAAACTATAAAGTTATCAATAAGTGTTTATAAATAGATATCAATAAAGTAATCAATAAATGAACTAATAAACAATAAAGTTAACTAGGAACTATGGAGAACAGGAAAAATGTGTTACCTATTCTTAGAACTCCCCCAGCCACTGTCTTACTTGTCTAATTAGATTATCTCTACCTTCCTGTGAAGTTTTGCCTTTTTTGAAAAAATTTTGCTCAAATTATGCTGTTTCTTCCAAACTTCTCTGTAAGTCTATTGTGTCTCACGAATATCTCTGTCAAATAATTGATGACATTGCACTGTAATCCTTGACTTATATTTTGCTTTTTCTTTTCTTTTATGATAACATGAACTACTCTGGCCAATGTATCCTCAGTGTCTAAGATATAGTAGGTGTTCAATAAAAATTCAATTAATGAGTAATACAAAAAGATGATGGTCATATATTTAGATCCCCAGCATTGGCGCTAAGACTATTTCCTGGGTTCTACCTTATGGAGAGATATGGATAAATTTAATGATTGCCTTTTTCAGTCTTGCAGATCTGCAGGAGACATTTATTTACCAATTCAACACACAGCATAGTTATTCTTCTTCAGAACTATTAGTCTGCCTTTGTCTTTGAAAATTATGAATCATATAAAAGTTTGTGTTTTCCTCTTTGTAATGAATAAAATAAAAGGCTTAGAACCAAATTGTTCATCACTAGAAAAAATAATCCATGTATATTTTATGTAACTTTATCACTGCTTTTATCTTCGTATCCTCATTTTGCTTTAGTTCTTGTTTTTTCATCTGTGAATTTTTAACACTGAAAAACTATTTTGTATGAAAAAGCAATTTGTGTAGATAAGTAAAAATAAAATTATAATACATGTAAAAGTGAAAATTTCTCTCCTACTCCTGACTCACAGGCTTCCTTCCCAGAGTTAGTCACTCTCACCAGAGTCTTGGATATCTTGAGCATTGCTTTTGAAGGTAATTTATGTATATACAATTGCATAAGCATACTATATCACTTTACATAAATTATGCTGTAACAACAATTCTCTATCTTTGTATTTTCCATTTTGACAATGAATGTTGTTTGTATAGCATATTTCTATTTTCTCTTTCTATAACATTTGTTTGACATATTTTGGATCTTCTTATTATATTTTCCACATTTCTTATCTTCTCTACCACATTAACCATCTGCCCATCTCTTTTCACTGCCTTCTTGGAAATTCTTTCAGCTCTATCTTTCAATTCACTAATTATCTCTTCACTTGTGTCTTATCTGCTATAGAAAACTTCTATGGAGTTGTTTAATTTTATTGACTATATTTTTCATTTCTAGAAATGATACTGGATTCTTTTGAAAATCTGTGCATTTTCTCATATTAAATAGATAAAGCATGCAAAAGAATATATCAGTTATTATATATTCTTACTTAAAGTGCATTGAACTAAAAAAAAAGTAGAGAACTATGTGGTTTTTGAACATATAATATTTTGACTAAGTTAACCTGAACCTGAGTTAGCCTGAGAATGTAATTATGACTTCAAATATTTTAACATTGTTACTAGCAAAAACATTTGTCAATTATAGAGAAAGAAAAAGAAGAAACTGGAAATTTGCCATTAAACATTGCTATGGCAGCAATAATCTAGCCCATGGTGTGAGAAGTTGCTTTTCATTCAGACGCTTTCTCCTTCTACCCCTTTATATGTAATTCATGCATATTACAAGTCATATAGTGTCTATTTAAAAACTTTCCTAGCTTTTCTGACAGTGACTTGTCTTTTATAGTACCTTTTAAATTTTTTTAATCGTGGTCTAAATAGTTTATAACATTGTGAAATTTCAGTTGTACATTAATATTTGTTAAACGCTATATAAATTTGTCCCTACACCCATTGTATTCACCCACCTCCCTCTTTCCCCTGGTAACCACTAAATTGTTCTCCTTGTCTGTAAGTTTGTTTATATTCCACATATGAGTGAAATCATATAGTGTTTGTCTTTCTCTGTCTGGCTTATTTCACTTAATATGATGCCCTCAAGGTCCACCCATGTGGTTGTGACTGGAACAATTATGTCTTTTTTATGGCTGAGTACTATTCCATTGTATATATACATACCACATCTTCTTTATCCAATCACCAGACATTGGGCACTTAGGTTGTTTCCACATCTCGGCTTTTGTGAATAATGCTGCAATGAACATAGGGGTGTGTAAGTCTCTTTGTATTGTCGATTTCAAGTTTTTTGGATAAATACCCAGCAGCAGGATAGCTGGGTCTTATGGTAATTATATTTTTAGTTTTTTGAGAAATCTCCATATTGTTTTCCAAAGTGGCTGCCCCAGTTTGCATTCCCACTAGTAGTGGATGAGGGTCCCCTTTTCTGTACAACATCTCCAACATTTATTATTTTTTGTCTTGGTGATTATAGCCATTCTACTGGGCATAAGATGATATATAAGTATAGTTTTGATTTGCATCTCCCTGATGATTAGTGATGTTGAGTATCTTTTCAAGTACATATTGGCCATCTATATATCTTTGGAAAATGTCTGTTCATGTCCTCATCCCTCTTCATGATTGGCTCATTTATTTTTTTGTAGTTCAGTTGTGTGAGCTCTTTATAAATTATGGAGATTAACCTCTTATCTGTTGTATGATTTGCAAATATTTTTTCCCAGTTTGTGGGTTGTTTTTTCATTTTGATCTTGGTTTCCTTTGCCTTCCAGAAGCTCTTTAATCTGATGAAGTCTCACTTGTTTATTTTTTCTTTTGTTTCCCTTGTCTGAGTGGACATCATATTTGTAAAGATCCTTTTAAGGCTGATGTCAAAGAGTGTACTGCCTATATTTTCTTCCAGAAGTTTTATGGTTTCTGTTCTTAACTTCAAGTCTTTGATCCATTTTGAGTCTATTTTTGTGTATGGAGAAAGATAATGATCTACTTTCATTCTTTTGCATGTGGCTATCCAGTTTTTCCAGCACCATTTATTGAAGAGGTTTTCCTTTCTCCATTGTGTGTTCCTGGCTCCTTTGTAGAAGATTAGTTGTCCATATATGTGTAGTTTTATTTCTGAGCTTTCAATTCTGTTCCATTGATCTGTGTGCCTGTTTTTGTATCAGTACCATGCTGTTTTGATTGCTATAGCTTTGTAATATGTTTTGAAGTCAGAGATTGCGATGCCACCAGCTTTGTTCTTGTTTCTCAGGATTGCTTTGGCTATTTGGGGTCTTTTGTTGCCCTATATGAATTTTAGATTCTTTGTTCTACTTCTGTGAAGAATGTCATTAGGATTCTGATTGGGATTGCATTGAATCTGTAGATTACCTTAGGTAGTATGGCCATTTTAACTATGTTTATCTTTCAAATCCATGTACATGGAATATCTTTCCATTTCTTTATGTCGTTATCGATTTCTTTCAGTAATGTCCTCTAGTTTTCTTGGTATAGGTCTTTCACCTTCTTGGTTAAATTTATTCCTAGATATTTTATTCTTTGTGTTGCAATTGTAAATGGGGTTGTATTCTTGAGTTCTTGTTCTGTTAGTTCACTATTAGAGTATAGAAATGCCACTGATTGTGTACATTGACTTTGTATCCTGCAACTTTGAGGTAGTTGTCGATTATTTCTAATAGTTTTCCAATGGATTCTTTAGGGTTTTCTGTAGATAAAATCGTGTCATCTGCAAAGAGCAAGAGTTTCACTTCTTCAGTGCCTATTTGGATTCCTTTTGTTTCTTTTTCCTGCCTAACTGCTCTGGTCAAAACCTCTAGTACTATGCTGAATAAGAGCAGTGAGAGCAGACACCCTTGTCTTGTTCCTCTTCTCAGCAGGATGGCTTTCAGCTTTTCCCCATTGAGTATGAGGTTGGCAGTGTGTTTGTCATATACGGCCTTTATCATGTTGAGGTATCTTCCTTCTATATCCATTTTATTGAGCATTTTAATCATGAACAGATGTTGGATCTTGTAAAATGCTTTCTCTGCATCTGTGGAAATGATCATGTGGTTTATTTCCCTCCTTTTGTTAATATGGTGTATCACATTGACTGATTTGTGAATGTTGAACCATCCCTGTGTGCCTGGTACGAATCCCACTTGATCATGGTGTATGATCTTTTCAATGTATTGCTGCATTTGGTTTGCCAATATTTTGTTGAGGATTTTGCACATGTATTCATCAGTGATACTGGCCTGTAATTTTCCTCCTTTGTGTTGTCCTTGTCTAGTTTTGGGATCAGGGTGATGTTGGCTTCCTAGAATATGTTAGGAATATTTCCATCTTCCTCAATTTTTTGGAATAGTTTGAGAAGAATGGGTAATAAATTGTCTTTGCATGTTTGGTAGAATTCTCCCGAGAAGCCGTATTGCCCTGGGCTTTTAGTTTTGGGGGAGGTTTTTGAGTACAGTTTCAATCTCTTTCCTTGTGACTGCTCATTCAGATTCTCTATTTCTTTTTGATTCAGTTTTAGGAGGTTATAAGCGTCTAAGAATTTACCCATTTCTTCTAGATTGTCCAGTTTGTTGGTGTAGAGTTTTTCATAATATTCTCTTATAATCTTTTGTATTTCTGTGGTATCTGTTGTAATTTCTCCTCTTTCACTTCTGGTTTTATTTATTTGAGCCTTTTCACTTTTTTTCTTAGTGAGTCTGGCTAAGGGTTTGCCAATTTTGTTTATCCTCTCAAAGAACCAGCTCCTTGTTTTGTTGAGCCTTTTTACAATCTTTTTTGTTTCAATTTCATTTATTTCAGCTCTAATTTTTATTATTTCCCTCCTTCTGCTAAGTTTGGGCTTTGCTTGTTCTTCTTTTTCTAATTCTGTTAGGTGTAATTTAAGATTTTTTATTTGAGCTTTTTCTTGATTGTTAATGTGGGCCTGTATTGCCATAAATTTCCATCTTAGGACTGCTTTTGCTGCATCCCACAGGAGTTGGTATGGTGTGTTTTCATTCTTGTTTGTCTCCAAATATTTTTTGATTTCTCCCTTTATTTCTTTGATGATCAGTTAGTTGTTCAGTAGCCTGTTGTTTAGTCTCCACGTTTTTGTTACTTTTCCAACTTTTTTCTTGTAGTTGATTTCTAGTTTCATGGCAGTATGGTTGGAAAAGATAGTAGATATGATTTCAATCTCTTAAATTTATTGAGGTTTGCCTTGTTTCCCAATATGTGGTCTATCCTTGAGAATGTTCCATGTGTACTTGAGGAGAATATATAGTATGCTGGTTTTGGATGGAGTGCTCTCTATATATTTATTAAGTTCATCTGGTCTAGTTTTTCAGTTAAGTCCACTATCTCCTTGTTGACTTTTTGTCTGAATGATCTATCCATTGATGTAAGTGGGGTGTTGAGATCCCCTACTATTACTGTGTTATCATTGATATCTCCTTTTAGATTTGTTAATAGTTGCTTTATGTACTTTGGTGCTCCTATTTTTGGTGCATACATGTTTATAAGTGTTATATCTTCTTGGTGGAGAGTCCCTTTTATCACACACGGTCCCTCTATGTCTCTCTTTACCAGTTTTATCTTAAAGTCTACTTTGTCTGATATAAGTATGTCAACACCTGCTTTCTTTTGTTTGCCATTAGCTTGGAGTATTGTCTTCCATCCCTTCACTCTGAGCTTGTGTTTGTCTCTAGAGTTGATATGTGTTCCTGGACGCAGCATATTGTTGGGTCTTGTTCTTTATTCCATCCTGCCACTCTTTGTCTTTTGATTGGAGAATTCAATGCATGTACATTTAGAATGATTATTGATATGTGAGGGCTTAATATGGCCATCTTATCTCACGTTTCCTGGCTCTTCTGTATTTCCTTTATTTCTCATCTTGTGTATTTTGGACTACCAATTTGATTAGGTAGTTTTCTTCTTTTTCTCCTTCTTTATTGTAAAAGTTTTCATTCTAATTATTTGTTCAGTGGTTACCCTTAGGTTCATATAAAAAATCTCGTAGTTGAGATAGTCCATTTTCTGATAGCCTCTTATTTACTTAGACTATACTGATTCCATCCCTCTCCTCTTCCCCTTATAAGATATTTTATCTTTTTCCATCTTGTGTTGTGAGTTTGTGGTTAAAATGATGAGATCATTTTTGTTTTGGTTTTCCTTTTCTTTATCCTTGATGTTAGAGTTAAGTGTTTATTAACTTGATCTGATAGAGAGCTGCCATTTTCTGATTATTGCCTACCTATTCATCTCCATACTCAGGGCTTTGTAGCCCCTTTCCTATTTTTTTTTTTTCAGGTAAGAGTGCCTTCTTGAAGATTTCTTGTAGGGGAGTCTTGTGGCAATGAACTCCCTTAGCTTTTGTTTATCTGGGAAAGTTTTATTTCTCCACCATATCTGAAGGAGATTTCTGCTGAATAGAGTATTCTTGGCTGAAAGTTTTTGTCTTTCAGGATTTTGAATATATCATTCCACTCTCTTCTAGCCTGTAAGGTTTCTGCTGAGAAATCCACTGAGAGTCTGATAGGGGTTCCTTTGTAAGTTATTTTCTTCTGCCCTGCTGCCCTCAGTGTAGTTTCTTTGTCCCTGACTTTTGCCAGCTTCACTACTATATGCCTTGGAGTGAGTCTTTTTACAGTGACAAAGTTAGCAGATCTGGAGTTCTCTTTCTCATGGATCTCCAGCTTCCTCCCCAGGTTTGGGAAGTTCTCAGCTATTATTTCTTTGAACAAGCTTTCTGCTCCATTCTCTTTCTCTTCCCTCTCTTGGATACCTGCAATCCTTACTGCATTTCCTGACTGAGTCAGACATTTCTTTGAGAGAGAGCTTATTCATTTCTTTTTGGTCTTCATTCTCTCTTCTCTTCCCTCTGAAGCATTTCTATCATACTATCCTCTAACTGGCTGATTCTCTCCTCCATACTGTCAGCTCTGTTGTTTAGGGAATCCAGATTTTTCTTTATTTCATCCATTGTGTCTTTTATCTCTAACAATTCTGATTGGTTCTTCTTTATAGTTTCAATTTCCTTTGTGAATAAGCTTCTGAATTCATTAATTTCTCTTTCTGTGTTTTGTGACTTGAGTTTTTTTTATGATAGCTGTTTTGAATTCTTTGTCATTTAGGTTACGGATTTCTGTTCCTTCAGGGTTGGTTTCTGGGTACTTGTCACTTTCCTACTGGTCTGGAGCTTTAATATACCTACTCCCACTGCTTAATGGGGTAAATTTTTGCTTCCTCATGGTGTTCTTATCAGATCACAGCTGCCACATACCACCACAGGATGTGGATCAGGCACTGTGTATTCTGGGCCTGGCACAAGCAGGGGCTCCCCAGCTGCAGCCACTGACTGCTTTTCTCTCTGAGTGAGTGATCGATGGCAGATCTGGAGCACCAGGCAGGGAGGTGGTGCTCCCTTCCCCAACACTTCCCCTATCCCCTCCTTGTCTCTCTGTACAGAGGGCTAGGCAATTGCAGGACTCTGCACTTTCCCTCTCTCTGCCACTGCTGCCATGCTCTCTGAACTGTGCTCCAGATGATTCTGGGGCTGGAGTACTGGGTGGGAATAGGGCGCCCTTCTCACCTGGACATTTCTTGCCACTGCAGCCCATCTCTCTCCACAGAGCTCCTATGGATCAGCTTCCACTTCCTCCAGAGGATCCAGCCCCCCAACCACTTTCAAGTGTTTTTCTGCGTGGGTCTCCCAGATGTCTTTTGTGATGTGTATATGTCTTCTGTTTGTGTATGAATGTCTTTTTGGTTGTATCTTAGAGGAGACAGTCCAAGGGAAGAGCTCACTCCACCGTGACACTGACGTCACTCCTCTTTTCTTGTATTTTTAATTCCTATGTTTAAATTTTTAGTTTAAATATCACCACCCCTTTATCTAAATATAGGTTTGTTTATTTAAATAAATATACTTATTTTATAGTTGTCTTTGTGACCTTTTATCACTTAAAGTCTCCTATTGACACTTAGTCACAGTGGATTGATTCTCCATGTGCTCTGTGATGTTGGACTATGTGCTCATCTTCAGTTGGTATTTAATTGAGGTTCCTTGTGGAGCCACATCTTCCAAAGCAGTTTTGCATTTGTTTCTTCCAGCTGTTCACACATGTCAACTACTTGAGATCACTTGTTATGTTAAAATCACAGTCTGGAGAAACATTTTGGTTCCCTCAAAACTTCCTTGTGATCTTTCTGTACCTTCAGGCATTTTTTTTTCTAACTCACATTTCACACAGTCTGCAGGCCTTTGGGGTTCTGGTTCATGCAAGGGTCTTTGCTTTGATTTCCCTCCTGTGTTACTTCAATACCTTGTCTCTTGTGCCCATTTAGGCATTAAAATTAAAGCCAATTAGTCACCATGACAATACTTCTTTTTCCCACCTTACAGTGCCCACCACCAAGCAACTGAAGCATTAATTCATTCATCTATACACTGGTTTTGAATTTGCTGATTCTTTTCTTTGTTTTTGGCACCTAGATATTGCTTTCTTTTTATCTTTCCAAGATTAACAGGTATTAAATTGAAGTTTTGGTTATATTTTATCCAGAATTTCTACATATATATGCTGAAAGAATTTTGAAGTTATCTTATTCCACTATGTGTCATAACCAGTTACACATCCTGGCTCCACTTACATGTTAACTCTTTCATATGAGTTTTACAATCAACTTGTCAGAATCTTTTTTTCATCCTATAGTTTATTTATTGACTAGTTTAAAGAAAACTGATTAGTGGCAACACATTGTTCCCTTACAATTATTTTTCCATGTTTCATTTTCCTATATTGTAAAGTGAAACGTGTAAATAATTAATACTAATCAAAGATCTATAATTAATACCAGAGATCTTTCATTTGTAGAAATATGTGGTTCCTCCCTTTAAATAGCTCTATTTTCTTATTTCCATCAAGATACTTTCTCAGGCTTCCTGGTTCCCAAGTAGTGGACCTGGTTTTGACTGTAAATTTTTCCATGGATTCACTAAAATACAAATAGGTCTGATCACTTGGATATATATTTTATGAAAAGTGTTTCATTTCCAGCTTAGTTTATTAAGATTCCAAATTTAGGCTAGTCCAGTTTCAATTAAGTGTTCCTAATCATTACCAGAGTTTTAATCAATTCATTAGGAGATTTTCTACTTTAGAAATCACCTCTGATTTTCACCTTTTCATTCATTTCTAATACAAATAAACTATTTTCATTTTCCAAATATGTTTGACTACATTTGTATTCCAATTTATTCCCTTAGACCTAATTTTCTGCGTAAGCTGCATTGTCTTTACCCTTACAAGTCTTTTCTACTTATTTGTGCACTGTCATGATCTGCTTTACTTCCCCCTTTTGAAAAGATGTTCATTGCCACTTTAGCAATTTTGGCATTTTCTTTCCACTTCTCGTTCTCCCAAATATCTCTTGTTTTTGATATAAGGATATAGGAGGTTTTATTCCTTCATGCTAAGCTCAATTTTTCCTCTCCTGTGTAAGGAATGGACCCTCATTTGATACTTTTAAATGTCATTTCAAAAAACTTGTATTTGAAGTAATGAGGTTGAGAATTCATGACTTTCTGTTTTGTTGTTGGAGACTATGATGTCTATAGAGTTATGCCACTAAATTCTATGTCTCAACAATTAATAAATTCCAAGAGAAAATAATAAAGTTGTATACATGAGGGGACTTAGCACACTTGGGCTGGGTATCTAAAATAATTTGAAGCTCTGATTTTAAAGAATACTAGCACAAAATGAGAGCTTGGATAATTTATATGTACGCAAATACCTGTTAGTAAAAGATATCTTTTCCGAGAGTTTCCCTGGATAAATGAAAGTGGTAAGCAATTTAAGATCAGGAGTCATGGTTTATACATATATTTGGTGCATTGCCAACTTCTTTGCCATACTCACAATCACCCTTTAATAAGTACTTATTGAACTAAATTCTGTTGGAATTAACCTGCCAAACACTGCCCACATGCTCTAGATTCCTAAGTACTTCACCTCAGAGGAGCTGAGTTAGAAAGGTCAATAGTTAGATACTTTGCTTGTCTATCTAAACCACCATAATAGCTTTAGCAAATCTGAGACAAATCTACCAGGAAAAATGTCCTGAAACCACTTCTGAGTAGCTAGACGGTGTTTTTTCCCCAAAATATCCAATATGATGGACAAAGAATTTGTTTAACAAAAAAATCCAGATGAGTGATAATAATGCCTATAAATAACTCAGTTTGGGGTCAGCAGTTCACTCCAAAGTTCTTCTTTTTAGCTGTTCCTTTCAGGTGAATCCAGACTCTTGCTTTACTTTCAGGAACTTTAGTGAATGTAACTTTACTGGTGTTTCTCACATAGAATCACCTGGAGAGCTTGTTGAAACACAGATTGCTGGGCCCCATCCTCAGAGTGTCCAAAGTATTGCTATGCTGCAAGTCCTAGCATACCTTTTGAGAACCACTGTACTACTGTATACGTTACTTTTAAAAATTTTATTTTTAGTATTCTTGAACCTCCCCAAAGTAATTTCTTTTATAATGCTGTACTTTTTATTTGAATATAACATCTAGAACTCCATTATTTAAAGGTAGCACTTTTTCGTTCTTTTCCTTTCTTTTTTCTTTAATATTTACCTATTTCTTACCGGATCCCTGTTTATAACGTTTTTGAGATGACTGACTATACAACAGATGAAAGATGACTATGGATCAAAGTTTGTACTGTGCACTTATTTAGATATTTACTTATTTCCCACCTTGTTCCAAAAAGGTTTGAGACAGATAGATCAAAGTAAAGCTAATTAAACCACATAGTTATTGAAACCAGGACCTGATTTCCTCAGGCCTGAGTCACTTTGGTCCTAATTACATTCCAACAACTCAAGAAACCACACTAGCCAATGCAAGAATCATGGTGATGTTGGTGAGCCGACCCCAGACTCTGGTCTCATTCTCTAACACATTCCAAATACACCCTCTACAGAGTGCTTGATTTTACTGCACTGCACTCAGCAAGAAAGTCACCTTAACGCCTTCATCTATCTGCTGCCTGCCAGAGAGCAGCTGCAATGTATTTACTGTCAAATGAGAGAGAAATCTATATTTATCTGGATGTAGAAGATGCTGAATTTACCGACAATTGACAAATTAGTCTGGAATGAGAATGCATATAGAAATAGCCTACAGTGTGCCATTATGTTGTGACATAAATATATGGTCTCTTCCCTCAACTTATGCCACAAGCAAATGAACAATGTTTCTGCAACATAAGTAATTTCTCTTCCACATTAGTCTGACTTTATTTTTTTTCTTTTATCTCTCTGAGCTCTTAGCAGTATTAAGGGAAAATCGTAATAACCATAATGAAATTTACACTATGAAATCCATACAGCAATTAGTAAAATCTCCAAGTGTTATGTGTCAAATTACTAATTTCATAGAAAATTAAATTTAAATTTACTCTCTCTCTTCCTGTATATTTATGTGGATGTGTATACACATATATATGTATACACACATAGCTCTATAGTAGCAAGATACTATATATCTTAATATAGGCTGATTAGGCTTTTCATCATGTAGTCAGACAGATTTTTGCTCTAGCTATAAATGGATTTATGTCCCAAAACCTAATCATTTTCAATGAGATGGTATAGTCTAGCAATTAGGAACACAAATTAGAAGTTCTTGTATTAAAAACCAACCTTGTTCCTTGTTCTCTGTGTGACATTCAGTAAGTTAACTATCCTCTCACCACTTCCATTTTCTTACCTTTGAACCAGATCTCAAACATGGGACCTTATTTTAGGTATTAAATTTATATTATATACAAAGCCATAGCTTAATGCCTGGTAGATTGTATTTAATATTATTGAATTATCAATAGTAGTATTGGTAGTAATTGCTGAGTACTAGTAGTAGTAGAATAAACATAGAAAAAATCTGGACTTATTTAGTGTACTATTCTATCATCCTTGTCATTAATCTCAGTATGGTGCTGAAAATTTTTTAGCTTATTTTCCTTAAGGATTAGCTCTATGTAACAACTCATTTAGCCATCATATAAACTAGAAACCCATAAAGCTTGCTCTTTTAGATCTTATAGAGCTTTGCTTAATGTATCTGTAAGTTTAGTTAACTCAGTAATAGCCAATTCCTATGGAAGCCAATGTGACAGATCTCTCCTACTCCCCTTTCCATGATCACACACTGTGCTCTTACTGTCCATCAACTACATCATAAATAAATAATAAAGTTTATAAAAGCTGTTCAAGATCATATAGAGTGGCCCAGTGCATGCTCATTAAACACATTGAATAGTAGAAGAGAGTCAAAGTCAGCAAAAATCTACTACATATAGGAAAAATTGCACATTTTTTAAAATATATATATTTTTTAGGAAGATTGCCCCTGAGCTAACATCTGTGCCTATCTTCCTCTATTTTTTTATATGTGGGACATCTGCCAAAGCATGGCTTGATCCTCGCCGAGGATCCCAACCAGCCAATGCTGGGCCGCCTATGCAGAGAGCATGAACTAACTGCTACATCACTGTGCCAGCCCCCACACATTTTATTTTTATTGTGCACAACTTCATTCTGGATAATTGCCACTTCACAATTGGAGAAGAAAGCATTTTCGACATACTAATGATAGCCAATATTAAGTCAAAATTTTTCTGTCTGTGGCAAGACAGTTACTTAATCTCAGAGTAATTCATTGATCATAAGAGATGCTTGAATGTAGAAATGAGACATTCTTTAGAGAAATAGCTTATCTAAACCTCAGTAGACACATTATGACTATATTTTGATCCAATTTTGTGAGTGCTTCCAGATCTCAAACAAAGTTGACAATAGTTGCCAGCTTTGAAACATCTACCTTGTTAGTCCAACTCAGCACAAATTACTTATCTTTCAAAGGTCAGAGGTAAATCTCAGAAGTTGGTAGACTGTGTTTAGGCAACTTTATGAAGCCATTTTAATTTTGTTCATGTTCTAAAATATCTACACATATTTTTATTTAAATACATTGGTATTGTCAATTTTTCTTGATTAAATACAAATAAACCTCCCAAGTTATCTTGCCAAATGTGTGCATGGAGGAAAAAAATAAAGCTAGAAAAAGACCCATCGAGCACACTTAGCACCCAGAGCTTAGTTTCTAATACCATCGTCCAATATGAAAACCAGGACTCCTTGCACAAATGTTTGATTCTAGCACTGGGCCAGAAATGTAAAAGAACCTGGAGCATCTTGTAGTCCAGGAAGTAAGGACGTGCAAAAGAAAAACAGACAAACCCCACACAATAATGGGATATGTAAGACAGATTTATAGGTGCCAAGTGAAAGAGCTCCCAATCGCCAAAGCTGAGACAATTTCTACATAAATTGTTATATATTAATAATAATTGCTAAATAAATAAAAGTAAGGGAGTAGTATGGGATTTTATCCTACAGCATAAAATAGATATCTATGAGTCTATACTGATATAAATAAATTACTAGATAAAAAGGTAAATAGGAAGAAAGGATATATCTCCAGTGCAGAAAAATTCCAAATTATTTATGTAGATAATCTGCTATTAAGGAGAGAGAGCACAAATTCCCACTCCGTAAGAGCGGACTGTTCATAGTAACTTCCTCCCGAAGAACACAGTACAAGAAAGAATTTAAAAAAAAGAGTAATTTTATGGTGCAGAAACTTGACAAAACTACCTCAACCAGGTGCTCTAGGTCAACATCAAGAGTGATGGCATGTTGATAGCATGTACCCCTGATAAAATGTGATGAGAATGGCACTTTACTTCTGTGGTCTTCCTCCCCAGAATCCATAACCCTAGTCTAATCATGATAAAAACATCAGACAAATCCCAAGTGAAGGGCATTCCACACAACACCTGACTAGTACTCCTTGAAACTATCAGTGTTATCAAAAACAAGGAAAGTCTGAGAAATTATTATAGCCTAAAGGAGTCTAAGGAGACATGATTCTAAACGTAATGTGGTATTCTGGATGGGATCCTGGAACAGAAAAAGGACGTTAGGAAACTGAGGAAATCTGAATAAAGTATGGAATGTAATAATATAACAATATTAATTCAACAATTGTGACAAATATGACATAGTAATGTAAGATGTTACTAATATGGGAAACTGCATCTGGTGTATACAGGAACACTGTGTACTATCTTCACAATAAGTCTGTAAATCTAAGATGTTCTAAAATAAAAGGTTGTTTTTTAAAGGACTCAATTGAGTTATATTTGAGCAATTTAGTTTGAATTTCATAAGTTTCAAATTCAAGCAATTTTCACCAGAGGAAAAATTTTCTGTCATTTTCTAAAATCACACAAACATATACATAGCATCCACTTCCATATATTGACTCCATGACACAAAGATATTTAACAAGTTATTTGAGTGTGGTATAATTGAGCAGAAATGATGGGGGGGGTGCAATTTTAAGGATCACAAATGAAATTGCAATTGATTTCCAGTAATTCTCCCTCTGAGCAGAGTTGGTTTTGTATTTGAAAATTGCTCTGAGAAGGAAACTAAAGCCAAAAACAGAACTGACATATCATCACTGATATTTTAAGAGAGAGGTAGGACACCCAAATTACAACTAATTGAATTTTTATTCTTTCCCATTTCTTTTCCTCAGTTACATTGAAAGTAAATGTTGAGAGTGTAAGCAGTTCTATGTGCAGAGCCTTTAAGAAAACAATTCGTAAAAATTCTCTTAACAACAAGGATCTGCATTACTCATTTTCCTGAAACATTTTGTCTCCTTATTTGGTTATACAATTAACTAAAATGATAGTGAGTGTTATGCCTTTAAAACAAAACTAAATTAAATGGTAATGCAGTAATCCATCAATTATGATGAGGCTACTGATGGATCCAGATGGCTTGGTATGAAAAAATATTTTCTTGGACTAATAATATATTTAATGCCATGTACTCACCATTACAGCGAGGAATAAAATACTGTTTTAATCTCTCACTGTTAGTGCCTCGAAAAGTTTACAATCCAAAGGATTATTATTCATCCACACATGAAGATGGACAACACTCTTTGACAGCCCCTTTTAAAATTACTCAAATTCCAGATTCACACCAATAGTAAATGGGGAGGAAAAGAGCATTTGAACTTAAATCAGTTGCCAAAATGACTATTTAGGATTGAATGTATTATGGTATTACATATACATTCCTTTTTTTCCATTGCAGTTGTTGCAAGAAGGCGTTCAAAAGTTTTGTATTTGTGGGGGCCGGCCCGGTGGCACAGAGGTTAAGTGTGCACATTCTGCTTCAGCAGCCTGGGGTTCGCCAGTTCGGATCCCAGGTGTGGACATGGCATCACTTGGCAAGCCGTGCTGTGGTAGGCGTCCCACATATAAAGTGGAGAAGATGGGCATGGATGTTAGCTCAGGGCCAGCCTTCCTCAGCAAAAAGAGGAGGGTTGGCAGCAGATGTTAGCTCAGGGTTAATCGTCCTCAAAAGAAAAAGAAAAAGTTTTGTATTTGTGTATATATGTAACAAAATTCTAATATCTAAAGTATAGCTCTCTAAATATACTGTGCAACCAAACTCTGGCCTTAAATATGCTTTTGCTTAACATCAGCCAAAAATACCTAGCCCTGCACAGTGACATTTCGTCCATGGATGAAATGCTTTCATTAACATTTCTCCACTTCAACTAAACAACAGTCATTTTCATGTGAATTATATTTAATAATTCTAAAAGGTAACATTGAGCTCAGCAAAGGCAAAATAATATCCCCTGCAGTCTGTAATTCCTGGGAATCTTCAAGGCCATCAGTTGTCTTTAAAATATCTTTAGTCCAGAACATTCAACACTTAAGGCTGCATTTTATTAGCTGTGTTACATTTCCTGCAAAATTCAAATGGGGATACTTCAAATAGCAAACCATATGTCTGCTCCACATTTAGAAGTTCTCTTTTTTCATTTCCAAAGGAATTTCTCTACATCAAATATGTACAGAAATATCTCAATGTACTTATTGCACAGAAAAAAGACAAATTTGTGTTTCTTTACTCCTTCTTAGCAATAAGACTGTGGAACACAGGTGAGGAGCCAGGAGGAGAAGGATCCACTTACCCAATTTTTTTCGCGACTTACAGCCAGGCTTGCAGAGCCCTCTTACCCACAGGAAAAGGCGCGCTCTGTATAGCGTGGTCATATTTTTTTTCCCAGTGAACCCCAATCACAGGTCACTTACAATGAAATGAAAGGAAGGTCTTTTCTTCCTTAATTGAAGAACACCAAAGGAGGAAAGGAGACACAAGAAAAATGACCACCATGAAAAGGAAGTTAAAATGATTTTATTGAACTGGCTGCATTCCTAGCCACCTAGTGTATGAAGTAATAACAATCAGTCACATTACCACACATGATTAATATCTATGACTGATCCTCAGATCCCCCACCATCTATCCATCAGTATCTCAAGGAGGCATTATTCATGTTGCTTCTCAGCATGGCTCTCTTCTGTTGCAACATTGTAATTTCACCTTCTTGGTTTCATACACTCTGCAAAATGCAGCATTTAAGTCAGTTGAGCTTGAGAAAGAGTGGGCTACTTTTAAATGGTACACATAGCTTTTTAAGAGACAGTGGCATAATCAAATCAATTGTAAATCCAAATTACTTGGTTTTGAGGTACATCTGAATTGTTACACATTGCTGTTATTTATGAAGAAAGAACATGATGAGAAAAAATAAATTTAAAAAAAAAAACTAAAAGTCCTCTCTTCTACGCCCTCACAAAACGTTCTTGCGCTCATTGTACTAAATTTCCATTCTTAGCAAAGTAGGAGTTTAAGAATAGGTTTGCAGTTGCCCTCAGAGTTCAAGTTGCAGTGTCCTTTAATATTTGGGGGAATAGTGGCCCATAGCAGCCTTTAATATTTGGGGAGAATAATAGCCCATAAGTTATGGGAGTAACGGTAATAGATTTCATTTGTATAATGTTTAAAGTTTTACAGTACTGAAGCATATATTATTTGATTTGGAGGGTAAGTTTTCTTTTTACCATTTTAAGTATGAGGAAACTGAAGTTAAGAGATCACATAACCGGAAAAGAGCGGGATTGTACTAGATCTTAGATCCTAACTATAAATTTTGAGCTACTTTCCCTTCTAGGTTTCTATGGATTGATAAGAGAACAACATTACTTACAATTCCATAAGCTGTCTCCACTCAACAAAGAAACCTTTATTATAGGGAAACTATTAGCAAAGTGCCAAAGCTGTGCTCATTGTTTAGTATTTCTACACTGATAGGATTAATTGGGAAGTGACCCAATTATTCTTTAAGAAGTGCTCCATTCCTTGACAGAAAATATCAGCGTTATGGCAGTAGAAAGACAATGTTTTCCATTTATGAATCTAGTTTTCCATCACATGACATGGACTTCTGCAAGTTTGAGAGAAGCACTGCTATCTTGCTCTGGGCCTCTCTCAGAGAAGCTCTTCTTCCTGCCAGAAGAGCTGTCCTAGAGAACTGCTAAAAGTAAGAAGAGAGAAGGTGCATGAAGTCCTAAAAGCAGGTGCTTGCACATGCTGCACACAGATTAAGACTTGAGAATTAAAATAAACCATTTTTCAAACCAGTTAAGAGTCAAGATATCCCAAGCCCCATCCTGCTCACTCTTCCGTTTGCCATCACTGAAAGGAAGAGCTGAGTCTGCAGCATCTTGTATTGTTGGTTTTGCCTTGGCAGAGTCAGACAAGACACCTTGTTGGTGGTGGGAAAAACAGTGAAGACAGTCAACTCTGTCTCTTTTTAAGTTAGTCCCTTTTTAACTCATTGGCTCTGAGAATACAGTATAATATCACCACTTGTGATTTTTACTTCATAGAAGCAAGAAACTTCAAATAATTACAGTAGTTTTTTGCTATTCCTGTTTATATGGGACAAGACTAGAAAAATAACAGAGGTAATATTCTGGAAAGAAACAAGAGGGAGAAAAAGCCATACTTTTGGCATCTGATTGCCCTGACTTTAAATTCTGTCTTCGCTACAGTTCAGTGTGAGTTTAATCTCTCAATTTCTTTGTCTCCCAAATCAGTGTAATGATGTTTAACCTCATATAATTTATAGGAGAATTGTATAAAGTTATGTAGATAATATACAGACTACACTACTTTGCACAATAAATGGTGCTTTCCATAAACCCTTCCCAATTCCTAGATTCTCAAGTGAATGTGTTGGAAAGACTTTTGTACTGTATATGTGTTGGAGAAAGGAGGAGTGATTAGGGAGTAAAATTAGCAGAAATTAAAATATCTTTAAAGATCCCATCTTCTAAGTTCTATGTTAATCTCAGCTAAAATGCTTCAAAATTATCCTTAATATCACCTAACTAAACTGCAGAAAGTCTGTCATCAAAAGCTTGAAGATTCTGGCAGGTACTCCAGAAAATGTTCATAATCCCATTCAGTTTTCTTCCTCTCTCTTTTCAGTCATTCTCTTCTATCTCACTCTTCTTTCTTCTCTTTCTCTTTGTTAGCTCATTTTTCTCACTTCTCGAAAAGATTCAGATGAGTGTTGAGTTCAGAGCAGGACCTAGAGAGAAACATAGCTGGGTTCTATTTCCACCTCCAATCACTTAAGAGTTCTGTGATTTTGGCAAGTTCTCAACCCTCTGTGGTAGTAATATTATCGACCTCACAAAACTGTTGAGAGAGAGATTCAGCTATTTGTGTAAAGTGCCCAGTCAGTGTTTGTTGACCTCTCTTTTTTCATCCACCTCTTCCTTTTCTTTGATTTGCCTCCCTCTCTGCTTTCTCTCATCTTTTCATTTTTCTCCCTCTCTTATCTCGTGTTTATTTCACTCTCTCCATGCTTCCCCTTACAAAAATAACTGTCATTGAAATGATCCTCCTCCTCTTTTTCCTCCACGTGCACTTCTCTCATCTCATTTCCTCCTCTTTTGCTGACCTAAATCATGCTCATTTTAATGCAATAAAAAAACTCAGCAGGGTTTGACAATTTTTTTAAGTCTAAAAACATTATTTTAACCTGCCCTTGTTTCAATCAAGCAAGTTTTAATCTCTTCCAAAGTAACTTTTACATATTTTATAAGTAAAATGATAAAAACAAACTTGCAGCTTAACGTATATTAAAAATATTTTTATGTTGTGAATATTTGATCTAATAGGAAGCTCAATCTATATCAAACAATTCGTTAGATAGAAATTTGAGATGGGAAACACTACTAGATAGCTCTCATTTATGTTATTAAAATTTGGCAGTGTATTGACTATTCATATAAGAAATTATTTTTAAAATAGATTTATTTTTATATGACATTGAATATAAATTAGATGTAAATTTTCTCTATTCATGTGAGTATTTAGGATGCTTACTTCTTAGTAAATTGAAGAATCAGTGGGATTTGGCCTAAAATATGACTTCATTTTATGATTTTATACTTTCAATGGAGATTTTATATATATCATAGTTATATTTTTCATTGTGTAATTTAATTTATCTGCATAAAATACTCTATTGGATCAGATATTTTGTAGTTAAATAATCTAATGCTGAAAAAATAATCTTCATGTTTAGTGAAAGTATCTAGATGAACTACTTTCTAAATAATAACAAAGAAAATCACGTTTTTAGATGTTGAAATGTCATGTGGGGTACTGTATTATGTATGAGATTACCAATTAATTATAATATTCTTAGATATTATCATTCTTTTAAACATCAGGGACAACTCTCCTACTTTTTAAATTTTCATTTTCGTAAGACGTTGGGATACTTTGAGTGAGTGAAACAGTTAAAATATTCTGACCCATGAGTCAGGTGTTAGAGTGGACTTATGTCTATGGCTGTAGGAGAAGTGCCTGCATTATTTTTGATGAGAGCAACTTGTTGAGAGTTTTTTCTCTTCCCTGTGTTACTTCATTGATTAATTAGGCAGATAATGAGCATGATATGATAAATGATACTTTCTTCAATTAGCTGTAATTCTTGTGAAGTACAATATTCCAGTAAATTATTTAAACTAAACTTGCTTCAGCTATTGTGATTGGAAATTTTTCTAGAATGTAGACTTCTTATGGAAGTGACCTCTTTTAAAAGCATGTTTCCAGTCCACAACCCATCCCCATCCTTCCCCTAAGTGGCTTCACTGAGAACCACTTTCCTATCCCAGCAATGTGGCCTTGGCTGCCTTGATTGTACTAAGTGACCCTGAGGAACAAAAATGGGTCAGAGGTTGAAGAAGTTTGCAGAAAATCCCCAGTATGCTTCGTGAAGAGCAAGAGAGAGAGCTGAATATTAAAGAAAGTCAGTATAATATTGTGTACTTTGATGAGAGCCAGTTGACATTATTGACAATACATTTTCAGTTGACTCACCGTGTGATTTCTGACCAGGGCAAGCACCTAGAAGAGAGATACTTGATCTGGGTTTTTTTTCTGAAAGATGAGAACAAAGAACATAGAGTAAGAATGTTCAGAAGTATGGAAAAAGGCATAGAGATGGAAGATAATTCAGAGAGAAGGTAAAGAGTGGAAAGGGGTCACTTACTAGAAAATTCCAATGAAGTCCAAAATCAGGGGTCACAGGAGTGGTTGAGCATAATCACTGAAAGGACAGGAGCTTCTCCTGGAGAGTAAGAAGTAGGACTTCAATATTTCAAATATGCATCAAGGAATAAAAGATTCAGGTTGTGCCCATGAGAATCAATGAATGAGTAGAACAAAATAAAGTTTGTTGTCAGTTACAGTCTGTTGAAAAATTGGGATGCTGGATTGGTCATCTCCATGAACATGATTATCACTCACAGATTCATTTGATAACTGGTTATGTTATCAGCTTAGCAACTTATTTCTTTTTCCTCTCCTGTCTCAGCATTACAACTTCAGTTCAAGACCTGGTTATCATTTACTTGAATCTCACACTCTATCCTGACTGGTGTTCCTGACTCCTGACTTACCTGCCTTCAATCCGTCTTCTACATAGCTTTGTCTGTCATCTTTCTAAAACCCAATCATTACTGTATTCTTGATTAAAAATCTATATTGTATACCTATAGGGAAAAGTCTAAATCCATTATCCTGACATGGAAGATGCCAAACCAAACTTTTTTCCTATCCAACAGACTTTCTTTCTCTCATGTCTTTATTTTCAATGCTCTCTCTACCTAGATTGCCTCCACTCGCCACTCTCAAATCTTGGCAAATACCAACACCCCACTTAAGACTTGCTGACATGACCTCCCCTCTCTCTGGAGGATTTCCTATGTACCTCCAGCCCTGCCCTTTTGTCAGGCAGTGATCAACACTCCCTTTTTTCAGTTTCCTATCATACTGAGTATACACTTCTCTTGTGGCACTGCATTGTACTGATTTATTTACTTGCCTTTTTCCTAGCTAAGAATTTGTATTATTTGACATTTGACTTTGAGCACTTAGCACAGCATGTGGCAAGGACAGACGCTCGATAAAGTTCCAAGGAATTCTTTAAACTTTGAAATAGCAGGATAACAAAAGGAATATGTTCAAATAAATATAAATTTGAATCCCATGATATTGGGAAAAAGGTGGTGGTTTTGAAAGTAATGTGGAAATTAAAAGTTGATACTGACTTGAGAGGTAAGACAAGTGCTTTTGGGCATGCTGAGTTTGTGGAGAAAAGAATATTTTTGAGTGGAATGGTATTAGACAGAGAGACAGGGCAAGGTCTCCGGGACAATTAGAAGGCCCAGGAGAAACAGTAAGTGATAAAGAGTTGGCTGAGTATCTTTTCCTCCAAGACACTGGGATACAACAAGAGGGGGAATGTGACTTCTTTCTGAATTTAAAAATCTCCTACCAGATTATTAATTATTGAAGTGTGATCTCTATGGATCTAAATAATCAAGATTTTTTTCATATATACAGAAAATGCAATTTTCATCATTTTGGGGCCTAAAACATGCTTTATCACAAATTTGAGAACTATTAGAGAATCTACAAAATGAATAAAATAAATTCAATTATCCTTCATCGCGTTTCACATGTTTTTATAGATAAGGTCCATCTACAGCTCTAACAGAGCACTGATCAACTCTTTTATGGGGATTTGCTTGAGAAGATGTTAACAGACATCCTTGGAAAAAATGGGGCTCAGAAGCTGAGTTCCGACTAAATAGTTTTAGAGCTCTCTAAGATTTCCAAGAAATAATGCTACAAATAAATCTCTTTAACTTTATTATTCCAAATTTTTTTAAAGCTAATGTATTAACATCCCCAGAACAGTTTTCGAAGGAATTTACCACATTAAATCTACCAAGTGAACTTTTATTTTATGTTCCCTCATCAGAAAACATCATTCAAATAACTAAAAATATTCATTTCTTTGATACTTATTGTTCATGTTGTAGGTTAATCAAAAGAAATGGATTTCCTGTTGTTCCTCCATTGAAAACTTCATTTTTATAAAATGACTCTCTCCTGTTATGGAGAAAATGATTTTGATTTGAAATATTTTTCGAAGTGCTGCATGTTGTTTGCCTTAGTGTGGCCTGTTTTCACTTGTCCTGAAGAGAGAGAGAGAGAGAAACAGAAAGAGAGAGAAAGAGACCTATCCTTATTTAAAAAGGCAGCACTTTGAATGATAAAACCCAGTGATGTTTTCTGGGAACAGAAGTGTAATAAAATGTAAAGAATGAACTTAAAAAATATGGAAATAACAAATGGCACAGTGTGACTAATGCAATAAAATTAAATCTAACTAAGACAAATATAAGAACACCAGTCTCTTGAGATGTACAGATGGATGCCAAGTTATTTTATAGATTGCCATGCAAAATTTGATTAGCCAGCCTTGTTTCTGCCTGTGCTTAAAGGCTTCAGAATTAAAGTTTTATCACTTCCAGATTTTAACAGGAGACTAAGCTTCTGTTTTCACATGCAATTCATCTTTAAAAAACACACATTTGCACATTTCAGAATTATTTCACTACTCTTTCTAAGTAAGCCTTCACATCAAGATCAACAGTATGACGTGGTGGAAGGAACATGGCTTCAGGGTAAGAGGACCTGGACTCAGCTTTTACTTTTTGTTTCTCTTCAGCATGTCAGGTACTTTATCTGAAACACAATTTCTTTCTTTTCTTTTCTTTGTTTTTTTGGTGAGGAAGATTGGCCCTGAGCTAACTTATGTTGCTAATCTTCCTCTTTTTTTTTCCCTCCCCAAAGCCCTAGTACATAGTTGTACATCAGTTATAGGTATTCCTAGTTCTTCTATGCAGGATGCTGTCACAGCATGTCTTGATGAGCAGTGTGTAGGTCCATGCCCAGGATCTGAACCAGTGAACCCGGGCCACTGAAGCGAAGGACGCTAACTTAACCACTCAGCCATGGGGCCGGCTCCATGAAACACAATTTCTTAATTTGTATAAAATACGATAGGGAATAGAAACAGTTACAAGGTCTCAGAATTTTTTTAAAAGCATGTGATAACGTAATGAAATAGCTTTGGAAACTCTAAATTATTATACAGACATTAGTTATCATTGTCATGTCAGAAACAATGATTGTACAGAAAAGAGAATACAGTATTTGAAAGAGAAAATTGGGTTTGAACTCTGGCTCTACTTCTTGCCAGCAGAGGCCTCGTGGCTTCCACTAGCAGGTATGATATAAGCACTTACGTTATGAGTTCCTATAAAAATCAGATGAGATATTTGTGACAAGACAACTGTTTCCTGAAGAACAATTTGGTAACCCCACAGCTTGGTAGAACTCGGCATTAGGAACACCACAGCTGGGTAGAACTCAGATTGAAAGCCACACATTGAAATAATATATCAAAACTATAACCAATTTTTTAAATTTTGAAATGTTTTATTTGTTAATAAAAGATGAGAAGTTGGTGGTTCACCAGCAATATAGCCTTACAAATAAAAGAGAAGATTGTTAAAGAGAAATTTCAAAAAGTGCTCTATGTACAATTTATTAATCACAAAATTTCACCCTTGCTTCTGTCTCATTTCAATCTCTTTCTTTTGCACATACACACACACAAATGTGCATGCACATGATTTATTGTCCTTATATTGCTGCCAAAAGTGGCCTGCTCTGCTAAGGTAAAAGGCATGAGGCAGCCTGTTATCATTTCAACACAATACCCTTGAGACATTTCATGTTCATGGGTCTTTTATACACAGCCACAGGGGGATTGCACAAGCTGGCCTCACATTCAGAGATGCAATGTACTGCTTAAGTGCCTCCTTTGTTCCCTGATGTGTGTACCTGTTGTCTCTACTGCATTGTACCATCCTAACCTTGCTGCAAGATTCCCGCATCTCATCAGGTGACAGCTTTAGGCCCACAGTAGCTTGTCATCTGGTTCTACTCATGTCATAGACATGAATCTCAGCAGCATTCTTTAAAGGAATGGGGTCAGCAGAGTGTTACAATACTGCTTTGACTTTTTCTATTTTCTGTTTACTTTCCACATCCGTGTACACTCTCACACGCTTGCAAATTCATTTTCCTGGCAGACACTTTAAAATGAAATTCTTATCTAACTCATGCTTGCAATAGTGCTTATAATACAATACTAATATACTAATACAACACTAATATAATTATTTTATGGCATCTCACAGTGTTATCACTCCTATTATCCCATATATTAATGTTGACCTACCTTAGCACAAATATTAATGTTGAACTAAATATTAATTAATACTACACATATCATTCCAAATCAGTAGCACAACTAAATTTTCCTGACCCTACAAAAACTTGCCTTAACTTCATCTTTGATAACATTTAATGGAATTGGAAAAGTTTGTCCTCTGCTGTTAGAATCCGTATATTTGAGTGAATGTAACAAAGCATGCATAGTCACTCATTCCAGGAATGAGGATGCTGAGCCTGTTGCTCTGATAAAAGAGCGTTAGGGACTGCTGCGAACCCAGCAAGGACAGCGTCCAAAATGCCTGGACAGGACCTGTAGTTGGACATCTCTTGAAGATGTTTCATGGAGGGGCCACACCAGCATTTGCATTTTAAGAGAAAGCCAGATAAAAGCCAGAGTGATTTGTCTGAAACAAAATCACCAAGACTAAGAGAAGGAAACGAATGGCGAACAAGGGGCCAGGGTGGTTGGGGCTTCCTAGTTGGAGGAGAAATAGCTACCACGTAATTTTCCAACTTAAGCGCAGATGGCCAAGGTTGCTTTTTTACCTGCATGCAGATAGGTGGTGAGACCTCCTGGAGCAAAGAAAAAAATGGTCAGCAGACAAATATGCAAGAAAACATGTCCAAAATGTATTAAGGGCAGGCAAAAAGGTCAGAAAAAGAAATTTGGAAGCCATTGCTATAGGGTAACTTCATTTCCCAGGATTTCCTTGTCTTTCAGGCCCCACTGAATACTTTGTATTCCTAGTACAACCTGATCCTCTGACTTCTGGACCTTTGTCAAATGCACTATCTCTTTTATTCACCACCAGCCTGCAGCCCCACTACCAGAAGCCACGGGAGCTTGAGTCCTAACTCTGTGTGTTCAAACTGTCCTGACACCCACAAAACTGATGTGACTTTATTAAAACATATGTACCAACACAGTAACAATAAAGTAAACCACCAAACTGAGAAGGGGTCTAGACCTCTGTTACTCTGACCTAAGTGTTAACTCCTCTATAAACATTTTATTAAGTATTTCTATTAACCAATCTGACTTTTAAAAAAACAAACCTTTTCAGCTCTTGTGGGAGAAAATGCCAAAAGTACAGATGGAGGTTAAAAAAATAAAAAAGAAAGGCTAGATTTTTAACATCTAGCCCCTCACAGATGTTGCTCCCAAAGGAACTTCCTGATAAGCCACCTGCATACCAATCTTAGAGTCTGTGAGTCTGTTTCCTGGGGAACTTGACCTGCAATCGTTGGTCCCAAAAATAATACAAGGAAGCGAATTTTAACGTAGGATTTTGGTGTCAGATCACCTACCTCCTGGCTGTTTTTAGGACCTCTTCACACTGGTGGAGCACTGAGACCATCTGCCATGCAGCACTAGTACAATGACTAAAATTTTCACCATGGAAAACTAGGAATTGATACCAGTGGTAAGGAAGGGACTGATGGCTACAGTGCCTGAGGTATTTAAGAAGTCCTGGAAACAACAGTAATTATGAGAACCATGAACTTGGAGAACTATTGCTGAGGGTGATGAACACACTGGAAAAAGACAATGGAAGGCTGAAGGTAATTAATAACCAATTAAAGACTAAGTCAGTAGGGCCAGCTGGTGGCGCAGTGGCTAAGTGTGCATGTTCCACTTCTCCGTGGCCTGGGGTTCGCCAGTTTGGATCCTGGGTGCGGACATGGCACCACTTGGCAAAAACCATGCTGTGGTAGGTGTCCCACGTATAAAGTAGAGGAAGATGAGCATGGATGTTAGCTCAGGGCCAGTCTTCCTCAGCAAAAAGAGGAGGATTGGCAGTAGTTAGCTCAGGGCTAATCTTCCTCAAAAAAAAAAAGTTCACCTGCTCCTATTCAGCAGCCTAGGGTTCACCAGTTCAGATCCTGGGCGCAGACCTACACACAATGAAGCCATGCTGTGGTGGCATCCTACATGGAAGAACTAGAAGGACTTACAATTAGGATATACAACTATGTACTGGGACATTAGGGAGAAAAAAAAGAAGAAGATTGGCAACAAATATTAGCTCAGGGCCAATCTTCCCCACCAAAAAGCATACCTCAAAAAAATAAAGAAATAAAAGAGGGACAATAAGTAAATAAATAAATAAAAGCTAAGTGTGGAAGCCAGAGGAATTTCCTGGCAGGATAGAAAAACACTTTCATCTCATACAGCCAGACGATTATTTTCCCTGCTTGACAACAGAGGACACTGTTTAGAAAATAATAAGGAGTGCTCTGGTGAGATGGGCACCAGTATCACCAAGAAAGTCAGTTGTGGTGCTCCTTTGTAGGTCAAAACAACAGAACGTGATAGTTTTACAAAACTAGGCTCAACAGGATTGATTGGTCCTCAGAATAACAAAAGCCAAGTGGCACACTTACTTGCAGAAGCCAGGTGTGTGCAATGATCTTAATGAGTGATAAGGTTGCAGTGGCAGCATGAGGGCATGACCCACAGATTGCTATGGAGATGCTTAACAGGACTAAAGAAACCTAGGATGCCCGATAAATGTTTGTTCAATTTGTACAAACACAAGATTTCAAGTATAGGTCAGAAGGCTAAGGGAAGTCATGCCATTAAAAATTCATAATCCTTTCCCAATATCCAGCTCTGAGCAGTTTCAGACCAAGACCTGCTGAATGAAGCAGAGGCTTTGTCCCTGGGAGGAAAGACTCTGTACCACCCCAATAAGTATGTACAGTAATTATTTCCCTAGACTTATTCCAAAGGGCAAGTAACCATATTGCAGAAAGGGATATACTTATACATTTCAAAGACTGTTGGACTTAGAATTGGAATCATTGCAGATTGGGTCCCCTAAAAAACAGATATTAAGGTGGAATTTAATGTGTAGGATATTTAGAGATACTTAAGGATCTAAACCTATGGAAATGAGAGGGAAGAAGCAAGATGGTCAGAAGTAGAAGTCAAGTGTGATGATGGCTAAATGACAGACTTGGTCAACTCTGCAGGGAGTTCTGGAGCTACAATAGCCCTTCAGAGTAGTTCTAAGTTGGGCTAATATAGTGGGGTCCTTATACTGTCATGAATGAGTCACTGGAAGTGGACTGCCCTGAGAAGGGGCATGACTTTGAGCAAAGAGACTTTCTGAAGCTAAAGCTATTCCCAAAGAGACACTCGGCAGTGGGGACAACAAGCCCCTTATTGAAGGGAATTTGGATGACATTTCACCATGTCCACCATTGAGTTGACTTTGATACCTGGTAATGATTCTTCTAGTCCTTCCCCAAAGAACCCTAAGCCATTTACTCAGATAACTTCACACTGGGGAAAAGGGACTACCTAGTCATTTTTAGAACAATTCGTCACAGATTTTCTTTGACATTGATATTTGGAGATTTGTAGTATTTGAAGCATCATTTCTGGCCCCTTTGTTAGAGCAGGAACATATAGGATCCAGATAATACATGGGAAAGTTCTAGCCCAGATCCAACTCACAGTGGCTCTACTAGGTCCCAAACCCAGTGTTCATTTCCCCAGTTCCCAAAGGTAAAATTGGGATGGGCATACTTGGGGGTTGGTAGAACTCCCAACATTGGCCTCTTGACCTCTATGGTAAGAATCATCATAGTGAGAAAAGCCAAGTGAGAGCCTGCATCACTGCCCACCCCACCTCTGGCCAAGAGAGTAGATCAAAGAAATACTGCGTCCTATGGGAAATGATAAAGATTATTGTCATCTATTAAGCTTTGAATAAGGCAGAGATGATAAGTTTCAACATATATCTATTTAGTTTACCAACTTGGGCCCTATAAAAGCCAAAGAGATCCAGAAGCGTGATAGTGGACTATAATAAACTCAACCAAAGTGGAAACCCAATTGAAACTGCTGTACCCAATGTAATATATTTTCTAGAGTAGATTAACAAGATCTCCAATACATAGTATATAGCCATTGATCTGGTGGATGCATTCTGTTCTGCTCCTCTCAAGAAGCAGGATCAAGGGAGTAGGCATTCATGTGGGACAAACAAGCGTGTGTATTTACCATCTTTCCCCTTGGCTACATAATCCTCTTAGCCTCTATTACAGTATGGTCTGAAGGGACCTGACTCAACTGGAGATTCTTCAGAAAATTATAATGCTCACATATTAAATATAATATGTTAGTGAAGTCAAGTTAATCAGAGTGAATGAGCAAGAAGTGGTAAGGTATGTTGGAAATCTTTGTAAGACACAGGTATTCCAGAGGGTAGGAGAAAACACTAAAGTAATTTGGGAGCTCACAAGATGCAAGAAATCTTTAGGACTTCAGTAGTCTGGGGCATGCTGGGACATACTCTTCAAAGTAAAGAAAATAAAAGAGAATAAGATGGCAAATCATAGATTTGGAGAAAGTATTTGCAAAATACACATCTGGTAAAGCTCTGCGATGTAAATATACAAAAAACACTTAAAACACAAGAATAAGGAAACAAGCAACAGATTAAACAATAGGCCAAAGGCCTTAAGAGACATCTCACCAAAGAAGACATACAGATGGCAAATAAGCCTTTTAAAAGATGCTCGACATCATATGTCATTAGGGAAACAAAAATTAAAACAACAATGAGATACCACTACCCACCTATTAGAATGCCCAAAATCCAAAACACTGACACCACCAAATGCTGATGAGGATGTTAAGCAAGAGGAACTATCATTTATTGCTAAGGACAATGCAAAATGGTATAAGCACTTTGGAAGACAGTTTGGTGGTTTCCTACAAAAGTAAACATGTTCTTACCAAACAATCGAGCAATTTCATTCCTTGGTATTTACCTAAAGGAGTTGAAAACTTAGGTTCATCCTAAAACTTGCACATATTTATAGCAGCTTTATTTGTAATTGCCAAAACTTGAAAGCAACCAAGATGTTCTTCTGTAGGTGAATGGATTAAAAAAATGTGATACATCTAGACAATGAAATATATGGTGCTAAAAAGAAATGAGCTATCAACCCATGAAAACATGAAAGAAATAAACAATTGCATATTCCTAAGTGAAAAAAGCCAATCTGAAAAGGCTACATACTGTATGATTCCAACTATATGACATCTGGAAAAGGCAAAACTATGGAGCTATTAAAAAACTCGATGGTTGTTAGTGGGGAGGGAGGGATGAAGAGGCAGGGCACAGAGGATTTTTAGGTCAGTGAAACTACTCTGTATCATTCTATAATGGTGGACACATGCCATTATACATTTGTCCAAACCCACAGGATGCATGATACCAAGAGTAAACTCTAACGGAAACTATGGAATTTGAGTGAAGAGGATGTGTCAATGTAGGTTCATCGATTGTAACAAATGTACCACTCTGGTGGGGATGTTGATAATAGAGGAGACTATACCTGTGTTGGGGCAGGAGGTATATGGGAAATCTCTGTACTTTCTCTTCAATTTTGTGTGAACCTAAAACTGCTCTAAAAAATAAAGCATTTTTTTAAAAAAAAATTTAAAGATAATAATACTTATCTAGACCTTGTCTCATGCAGATAGCAGACAGCACCACCATTGTGAGATCCTTGGAGACCTCAAGTGGAAATTACTTGTAAATATCTTAAAAGTGTGAATAAAGCTAAATACTTTCCCTTCAAAAAATTATTTTTCAGGAATGTGAAAACTATCTTACTTTCAAATCCTTTCCATGTAAAAGGATGGACTTATTTTAATACAGCATCTTCAAATAACCTAAATCTTTGCTAATTTGAGATGCTTTAGAAATCAACTTATGAAATAAAATAGAGAGAAGGTTAAAGCCTTAATATAGGTTGATTAATTTTTCCTGTGGGTTCAAATTCCGAATTGAAAATGTCGAACCATATTGTAAACAATTTTTTTTCAAATTTGTATTTTTTTAAATTTTTTTAAATTTTTATTTTTTTCAGATGTACGTCATATTTCAAATTCTGGATACATTACATCATGTTCACCACCCCAACACTAATTATAGTGCATCCCCTCACATGTGACCCTAATCACCGCTTTTGCCCTTCCCCCTTCCCCTTTGGTAACCACCAGTCCAATCTCCAATGCTATGTTTTGTTTTGTCTTTTTTGTGGTTTTTATCTTCTACTTATGAGTGAGATCATATGGTATTGACTTTCTCCCTATGACTTAATTTCAGTCAGCATAATACCCTCAAGGTCTATCCATGTTGTCACAAATGGCTGGATTTCATCATTTCTTATGGCTGAGTAGTAGTCCATTGTGTATAAATACCACATCTTCTTTATCCGTTCGTCCCTTCATGGGCACCTAGGTTGCTTCCAAGTCTTGGCTATTGTGTATAATGCCACAATGAACATAGGAGTGCAAGCATCTTTATGCCTTTGTGTTTTCAAGTTCTTTGGATAAATACCCAGCAGTGGAATAGCTGGATCATATGGTAGATCTATCCTTAATTTTCTGAGAATACTCCAAACTGCTTTCCATAGTGGCTGCACCAGTTTGCACTGCCACCAGCAGTGAACAAGAGTTCCCTTCTCTCCACACCCTCTCCAACATTTGTTGTTTCCTGTCTTGTTAATTATAGCCATTCTGACCAAAGTGAGGTGATACCTCATTGCAGTTTTGATTTGCATTTCCCTGATAGCTAATGATGTTGAGCATCTTTTCATATGCCTGTCGGCCATCTGTATTTCTTCTTTGGAGAAATATCTGCTCAGATCTTTTGCCCATTTTCTAATAGGATTGTTGGTTTTTTGTTGTTGAGCTGCATGAGTTCTTTGTATATTTTGGATATTAACCCCTTATCTGATATGTGGTTTGCAAATATCTTCTCCCAATTGTTAGGTTGTCTTTTCGTTTTGTTGATGGTTTCTTTTGCTGTGCAGAAAGTTTTTAGTTTGATGTAGTTCCATTTGTTCATTTTTTCTTTTGTGTCCCTTGCCCGGGCAGACAAGGGACTTGAAAATATACTGCTCAGACCAATGTCATAGAGCGTCCTGACTATGTTTTCTTCTAGAAGTCTCATGGTTTCGGGTCTTACATTCAAGTCTTTAATACATTTTGAATTGATTTTTGTGCATGGTGAAAAGGAATGGTCTATTTTCGTTCCTTTGCATGTGGCTGTCCAGTTTTCCCAACACCATTTATTGAAGAGATTATCCTTTCTCCATCGTATGCTCTTGGCTCCCTTGTCGAATATTAGCTGTCCATAACCGTGTGGGTTTACTTCTTGGCTCTCAATTTTGTTCCATTGATCTGTGTGTCTGTTTTTGTGCCAGTACCATGCTGTTTTGGTTACTATGGCTTTGTAGTATAATTTGAAATCGGGGAGTGTGATACCTCCAACTTTGTTATTTTTTCTCAGGAATCCTTTGGCTATTCGGGGTCTTTTATTGTTCCATATAAATTTTAGGATTCTTTGTTCTATTTCTGTAAAAAATGTTGTTGGAACTTTGATAGGGATTGCGTTGAATCTGTAGATTGCTTTAGGAAGTATGGACATTTTAACAATGTTAATTCTTCAAATCCAAGAGCACGGAATATCTTTCCATTTCTTTGTGTCTTCTTCGATTTCTTTCAACAATGTTTTATAGTTTTCGGTATACAGACCTTTCACCTCTTTCGTTAAGTTTATTCCTAGGTATTTTATTCTTTTTGTTGCAATTGTAAATGGGACTGTGTTCTTAATTTCTCTTTCTGCTACTTCGTTGTTAGTGTGTAGAAACGCAACGGATTTTTGTACATTGATTTTGTATCCCGCAACTTCACTGTATTCCTTTATTATTTCTAAAAGTTTTTTAGTGGACTCTTTAGGGTTTTCTAGATATAAAATCATGTCATCTGCAAAGAGCGACAGTTTCACATGTTCTTTTCCAATGTGGATCCCTTTTATTTCTTTTTCTTGCCTGATTGCTCTGGCTAGGACTTGCAATACTATGTTAAATAAGAGTGGTGACAGTGGGCATCCTTGTCTGGTTCCTGTTCTTAGAGGGATAGCTTTCAGTTTTTCTCCATTGAGAATGATATTTGCTGTGGGTCTGTCATATATGGCCTTTATTATGTTGAGGTATTTTCCTTCTATACCCAATTTATTTAGAGTTTTTATCATAAATGTATGCTGTATCTTGTCAAATGCTTTCTCTGCATCTATTGAGATGATCATGTGATTTTTATTCTTCATTTTGTTAATGTGGTGTATCACGTTGATAGATTTGCGGATGCTGAACCATCCCTGCATCCCCAGAATGCAACCCACTTGATCATGATGTATGATCTTTTTAATGTATTGTTGTATTTGATTTGCTAGTATTTTGTTGAGGATTTTTGCATCGAGATTCATCAGTGATATTGGCCTGTAATTTTCTTTTTTTGTGTTGTCCTTGTCTGATTTTGGTATCAAGATAACGTTTGCTTCATAGAAGGAGTTAGGAAGCCTCCCCTCCTCTTCAATTTTTTGGAAGAGTTTGAGAAGGACAGGTATTAAGTCTTTTTTGAATGTTTGGTAGAATTCACCAGGGAAGCCATCTGGTCCTGGACTTTTATTTTTTGGGTGGTTTTTAATTGCTGTTTCGATCTCCTTACTGGTGATCAGTCTATTCAAATTTTCTACATCTCCTTGGTCCAGTTTTGGAAGGTTGTATGTTTCTAAGAATTTATCCATTTCTTCTAGATCATCAAATTTGTTGGCATATAGCTTTTCATAGCATTCTCTTATTATTTTTTGCATTTCTAAGGTGTCTGTTGTAATCTCTCCACTTTCGTTTCTGATTTTATTTATTTGAGCCTGCTCTCTTTTTTTCTTGGTGAGTCTAGCTAAGGGTTTGTCAATTTTGTTTATCTTTTCGGAGAACCAGCTCTTGGTTTCATTAATTTTTTCTATTGCTTTTTTAGTCTCTATTTCGCTTATTTCTGCTCTGATTTTCATTATTTCATTCCTTCTGCTGATTTTGGGCTTCAGTTGTTGTTGTTTTTCCAGTACCTTTAGGTGCACTTTTAGATTGTCTATTTGGGATTGTTCTTCTTTGTTCAGGTAGGCCTGAATTGCTATAAACTTCCGTCGTAGAACCGCTTTTGCTGTATCCCACCAATTTTGGCATGTCGTGTTTTCATTTTCATTTGTCTCCAGGAATTTTTTGATTTCTTCTTTGATTTCTTCATTGACCCAATCATTGTTCCGTAGCATTTTGTTTAATCTCCACATTTTTGTGGCTTTTCTGCTTTTCTTTCTGTAGTTGATTTCCAGTTTCATACCTTTGTGGTCAGAAAAGATGCATGGTATTATTTCGATCTTCTTAAATTTATTGAGACTTGTTTTGTGGCCTAATATGTGATCAATCCTGGAGACTGTTCCATGGGCATTTGAAAAGAATGTGTATTCTCTGGTTTTTGGATGGAATGTTCCGTATATATCTACTAAGTCCATCTGGTCTAATGTGTCCTTTAAGGCGAGTGTTTCCTTATTGATCTTCTGTTTGGATGATCTATCCATTGGTGTAAGTGGAGTGTTAAAGTCCCCTACTATTATTGTGTTACTGTCTATTTCTCCTCTTATGTCTGTTAATAATAGCTTTATATATTTAGGTGCTCCTATGTTGAGTGCATAGATATTTACAAGTGTTATATTTTCTTGTTGGATTGTTCCCTTTATCACTCTGTAGTGCCCGTCTTTGTCTCTTATTACAGTTTTTGATTTAAAATCTATTTTGTGTGATATAAATATTGCTACCCCCGCTTTCTTTTCTTTGCCATTTGCGTGGAATATCTTTTTCCATCCTTTCACTTTCAGTTTGTGAGTTTCTGTAGGTCTGAAGTGTGTCTCTTGTATGCAGCATATACATGGATCTTGTTTTTGTATCCAATTGGCCACCCTATGGCATTTGATTGGAGCATTTAGTCCATTGATGTTTAAAGCAGCTATTGATAAACATGTATTTATTGCCATTGTGTCACTTTTTCTTTTTTGGGGGTGTTTTAGTAGTTCTTCTCAGTTCCTTTCTTTTTCTCTTGCTTCTTCACTGGTGGTTTGATGGTTATCTTTAGTAATATGTTTGATTTATTTGTCTTACTTCTTTTCCTCCTTGTTATAGGTTTCTGGTTTGTGGTTACCATGAGGATCCTATTTAATATGCTATGCATGTAAGAGTCTATATTGAGTAGATAGACTCTTTAGCTTAACCTCTTTCTAAAAGCGCTACTTTTTCACTCCCCTCCACCCACATTATATGTTTTTCACATATACAGTCTTTTGTTTAGTGTGTGTATATCTATTACTCTCTTATCATTGAAATAGGTAATTTTAGTACATTTGTCTTTTAACCTTCATATTACCTTCACAGGTAGTTGATCTGCTGCCTTTACTATGCTTTTACCTTACAAGTGATTTTATTGCCTGGTTTTTCTTGTTGTTGTTTTCGTTCTTTTTGATAATTTTTTTCTTTTATCTCTATTTGTGGTCATTACTTTCCCACTTAAATAAGTCCCTTCAGCATTTCTTGTAGAACTGGTTTCTTAGTGATAAACTCCCTTAATTTTTGCTTGTCTGGGAAGCTCTCTATCTCTCCTTCCATTCCGAATGACAGCCTTGATGGATAGAGTATTCTTGGTTGTAGGTTTTTTCCTTTTAGCACGTCAAATATCTCGTGCCATTCTCTTCTCGCCTGTAGGGTCTCAGTTGAGAAGTCTACTGATAGCCTGATGGGCTTCCCTTTATATGTCACTTGTGGCCTTTCTCTTGCTGCTTTTAAGATTTTCTCTTTGTCTTTAATTTTAGACATGTTTATTATAATATGTCTTGGTGTTGGCCTCTTTGGGCTTCTCTTGTTTGGAGCTCTCTGTGCTTCCTGAACTTGGATGTCTGTTTCCTTCCTCAGGTGAGGAAAATTTTCCTCTATTATTTCAACAAATAAATTTTCTGCCCCTTTGTCTCTCTCTTCTCCTTCTGGGACCCCTATAATCTGAATGTTAGCACGCTTGATATTGTCCCAGAGTTCCCTTACACTGTTCTCATTCTGTCTAATTCTTTTTTCTCTTTTCTGTTCTGCTTGGGTGATTTCCTCTAATCTCTCCTCTAGCTCGCTGATCCGTTCTTCTGCTTCCTCTACTCTGCTATTGAGTCCCTCTAGTGAATTTCTTATTTCAAGTATTGTAGTCTTCATTTCTGATTTGTTCTTTTTTATATCTTCCAATTCTTTGCTGATGTGCTCATTGTGTTCATCCATTCTTCTCTGCATATCTGTGAGCATCCTCATTATATTTTGTTTGAATTCCTTGTCCAGTAGGTCGCTAGTTTCTGTTTCACTTAGTTCTTTTTCTGGTGTTTTGTAGTGTTCCCTTGCTTGGAAAGTATTCCTTTGCCTCCTCATTATGCCTCTTTCTCTGTGCTATTTTCTTTGTACTAGGTGAGTTGGCTATGTCTCCTGATCTTGGAGAAGTGGCCTTATGTATGAGATGCCTTATGAGGCTCAACAGTGTGCTTCCCTCTTGTCACCAGACCACAAGAACCAGAAGTGACCCCTTTGTGGGCTACATGTGTTCTTCTGCTGTGGCAGGGTTGCTCCCACTAGAGGTACCCAGGGAGTCTGGTCTTTCTTTCCCTGGCCAGCTGTTTGTAAATCCGGTTTGGAGGGGCCTCAGCACTGTTGGCTACAAAGTCTATCAGCACACTCTTATTGCAATTGTCCTCTTAATTGGGTTGGTACCCAGTGTAGCTGGTTGCTAGACTCAGGGGCTACAGTTGTGACAGGCCTGAGGCCAACAAGGCTGTTGTCAGTTCTCTTAGGAGTGCAGCTGAGTGAGGCTAGCCCTTGGCTTGGAGGCACTCAGTTGTTTCAGGCTTTGGAAGGTGGGGCTGATCCTTTTTATGGCTATTTGTGAGGCACAAGTCTTCTGCAACTGATAAGCCTCACTCCCCTCTGGACCACATACACTGTCAACACAGTCCTGGTCCATGCACATTTCTCAACCCCCTGGAGCATACCCCAATGCCACATTGCAGAGGCCCCCACCTCTGCCCCAATGCCCCCCACAGTTCACCTGGTCCTCACACAAGCCCTGCCCCACAGAGGCAGACACCCTTGCCTGCCTGTAGAGGATCAAGGCACTCAGTCAATGCAGGCTGAAAAGTAGCCTGAGGGCTTGCTGTTAGGTAGGGCCAGTCCCTAGGGTGGGTTGCCTGCCCTGGATGAACTGGATTAAATCTGTGCTCTAGTGGGTGTGGCAGACCCCTGGGCTAACAGCCCAAGGGATGCACCTCTATGGCCCCCACCAGTGTCCATATCAGCACGCCTGGACCAGCTCAGAACAACGGCCCCCACCAATGTCTCAGTCTCCGGAGAGGTCCCTCCTCTCACCAAGATGCCCCCAGAGCCCATCAGGTGAGACTTGTTTCACCAAAGGACAGTCAGCCTTCTCTTTGGCGATTTTAGGTTGCTGCAATGAGTGAGTTTGTGCATGGGCCCTTTAAGACCCAGATCTTTTCCGCTTTTGGCCAATAGCTTTTCTGGGGTGTCCTCACTGCAGTTAATCGCCAGTAAAGCCAGATAGTAAGATCCCCATCTCAGTTGGGCTGAGTCCGAGGGATGGTTATAGCAGTATTGCCCCTGCTCTGGACCTCATTCCTCCAGGGAGGGCTGCGTACTTTAGGTTGGCTCCCACCTGGCCACCTGAGAAGCTCTGCTTCTCCCAAAGGTGGCTTTTTTCCTCTCCTGCCGGAGTTACTGCCTCTTCGTCAGGACAGTCCCTTGTCGTGGGGGTCTTTTTTCCAGTTTTCAGTTTTCAATCCAGGGTGATTCTTCCCAAAATTGTTGTAACCTGGTTGTGTTCGTGGGAGGAGGCGAGTTCAACATCTGCTCACAGCGCCATCTTGACGAGAACTCCAACAATTTTTAAAGATCACTTTCAAATGTACCATTGAGGGTTATAGAGAAGAGATCATAAATACGTACCTACTGGATGAATACAACAAACAATCATGCTAATCCAAAATTTCTCAGCCTTGTCTCTATTGACATTTTGGACCAGGTAATTGTTGTGGGAAACTGTTCTGTTCATTGTAATATGCTTAGGAGTTTCCTGGCCTCCACTCATGAGACACCAATAACATACTGCCCCTATTGTGCCGTGATCACCAAAAATGTCCCCAAACATTACTAAATATTCCCGGGGGTGGACTGGGCAAAATCCCACACACATCCCACTGTGAACTACTGTCCTAATGTTATATGAATAAATTTGTGACGTGTGTTAAAATTTGCAGTGACAGCATGAGATACAAATTCAAAAAAGGCTGTATCTCCGTCAGCTCAGGCCATGGTGAAGCTGACGTGCTCCAGAAAATAGTTAGAAGGCTCTAGGGAAGATGAAGACATGAACATTGAGACCCATGAGAAAAGTCTCAATAAAACTGGTTCATGAAATATGAATGAAAAAGTAACATTTTAAATTAATTGTTATTTTTAGCACATGTAATTTTAAATTTATAGTGCAATTAAATAAATAAATTATCGAAGGCAGATATTTGACTCTTTTATTGATACTTCTAAATTTGGAGGCCGTTTCTATTGAGAAAATAAAGAATTAATTTATATTTTTGTTTTCCCTTTATTGAGTAATATAGTTTTCTGTTTCCTTGAAACTATAGAATCTAAGCATGTAAAACTGTGCTGTATAATACAGTAGCCACCGGCCATATATGGCTATTAGCAAATCCAAATTCAAATATGTTATAAATGTAAAATGTACACAGGATTTCAACGAATTGGTATGAATCAAAAGAATGTTCAATTACATTTATAACATTTAGCATTTATAATGTTAAAATAGTGCTATAGTATCATTTACATTACTTGTTAATATTGAAATTATAATATTTTGGATATATTAGCTCAAATAAAGTATATTATTAAAATCAATTTTACGATTATTTTTTACTTTTTTAATATGTTCATTAGAAAATTCAAAATCACGTGTGTCTCACATTATATTTCTGTTGGACATCACTATGTAAGGTCTAGCTCAAGAATTATTAAATGGAAGCCCAAGCCTTACAAGAAGTCATTTAATTCCCTAGAGGATTCACAAACATCGATTGATTAAAACAAGCAAAACAAAACACTGTATTTTCTCAGTGAAATAGTCAACTCAGTATACTTCTTTTCCTGAATCCAATTTCAAGGTGAAAATTAGTCACTCCTGCCACACTACTTCTTACAATAGAATTATAACTAATATCCATAACATCTTATTGAAAAATTATAACCATTATTTGATGAGAGTATTGAAAATAAAGAATGTCTTTTCATGGAGCACCAACAAAATATATGTTGTACAAATACAAATAACACTGTTTGTGAAAAGAAATATGATCGAAACCCCTTCTGAATCTACTCTATAAGTTTATGTACTTTCTTTTAGAAAATGAATTACAATTTGAAATATTTAAAGAATTCTGCATCAATAGACATAATATACTGAATATTATAACTCTAAAAGTCTAAAAGGAGATGCATGTAAACGAGTATGTCATTGATTGGACAACTGTGAAATATAAAAATCTTCTCTGTAAAAGAGATATCCCATTAGGCACTAGCTAATGTCTGCCCCTTCTCCCCCTTTAGCTAATGAGCATAGACATAAAAGAAACACACTTACTAAGGCCTATGTAGCAAAGACATGATTTGCTGGCAAAAGATAAAATTCAAGCAGAAAAAAAATGAATCTTAATGCCAATTATATATCAAGTGGTATTTTTTTAAATGCTCAATGCTTTTAAACTAAGACTTTAGAAAACAGATAAGAGTGCATTTTATGGAATAAAATTAACCCCAAGAGACCTGGAATCTCACAATTCCATGAAATCTTAACTTTGTACCAACTTTTTTTTTTCATGCTTTGAGGAAATGGAGAGCATATTGCAAATTACATAATGTTGCATACAAGTCAGACTTTTACTCAGACTCTGTGCTGACATTCGCAACTCCAGCCAGATTAACCAATTGCCAGCTCTGTAAAGTAGTTTAATTGTGTCAGTTTGCATATTTGGGCTTGATTGTGCCATGAAATTAGCCCACTACTCAGTAGAAAATATACAAAACCCTCCTGAGTGAGGCAGATATCCATCTTGGTTACAGGGTCACTTCTTTCCTTATTTCTCATGTCTACTACTGGGGCTATTTCCCTATATTCTTCTGAATTATTCTTCTGCACATTACAGAATTAGATTCCAGATCTCCTGTTGCAGGCACTGCTGGGGGTCTGCTCAATATCCATTCCTCCTTTTCCCTTCTTTCAAACTAATGACTTTTTTCTTTCAGAGTGGCAATGAGTCCAGCTAAAATACTCTTATCTCCCAGCTTCCCTTGAAGCTAGGAGATCTATTAGCAGAATTCTGGTCAGTAAAATGTAATTGGATTTCTTTGTGGAAAGCATGAAATCTTTTACTTTTTCTTCCTAAGAGAAAGTCCTTTGGCTTTTTCCTCTTGGCCCTTAGCCCATGTTCCTTTTTCCCACCGATAATGTTAATACAATGCCTGGAGGTACAGCAAACTCCTTGCAATCATAAAGATGAGAACTAACTGTAAGGAAGACAGAGAAAGCAGATAGAAAATTCCAAGTCCTTGCAAAATCTTGAAGTTGCACCAATTCTGAAAAGCCTACTGTAGATTCTTTGTTATGTGAGGAAATTCATCTCTGACCTGTTTACACTCTATGTTATCAGTTATATAGTTAATACAGTCCCTAATTGATCTGCAATTCTTCTCTGCTTTCCTGTTTTGTGACTTAACCCTGGGCCTCTTCATTGACACATGTAAGTATCTCCTGTTCTTGGAACCGCCATCATTGTACACCATTTCCCTGAAATGCACCTCTATGAACACATGTGGAGCACCCAGCAACAGTTGTTTTCCAGTTAGCTGACTTGACGCACGTTGGATGCCTCTCCTTCAAGCACCTGAAGCTTCCTTCATAGTTACCCCATACAAGTGGCCAGGGGCAGGTTTCTCATCTGGAGTCCATTCCATCTGAACCATGCTCAATATGTCCTGAAAGATGTCAGCCTCTGACTAAGTTACCTGGTCCTCCTCATGGCTCCACATTAGAACTCTAGTTTCATAAATAACCCTTTCATCTGATTGTGTTCTATCTGTAGAGTAGCAGTTCTCAAATTGGGGTGGTTTTGCCCCCAGGAAAACATGTCTAGCCATATTTTTTCTTGTCACACAGTGGGGTGGGGGGTGTTGCTACTGGATTCTAGTGGATAGAGGCAAGGGATGCTGTTAAACATACAATAATGCACAAGAAAGACAGCTTCCCACAACAAAGAACTATGCAGCACAAAGTGTAAATAGTGCTGAGGCTGACATAGTCTGCTTTGGGCAATGATTTTAACCCCAGCTGCACTTTAGAATGAAATGGGGATTTTAAAACAGTTCTTATAGCTGGGCTATTCTCTCAGAGGTTCTGGTTAAAGAGATCTGGAGTGGGGCCCATAGGTATTTGAAAGTGTCCCAATTGACAGCCGAAGTTGAGAACCACTGAGGTAAGCATAACCCTTGGTTCTGGAGTGTGGGCTGAGTTAGAAAGTTGGCTTGTGTTGGGGAGAAGAAAGTCTAAGCCAAAATCAAGGATGGAAGTCAGAAAGTGCAAACACAGAAGTGGGCCAAGAATTAGACCCACAAGAGGGCTTCCTGTAAGAGAATTAATCCCAAGGAGAAAAGTCAAGACAGTAAGGAAAGGTTGCTGAAGAAACTGTAATGTGTGTCAAGAAAAAAAGTTCAATTTCTTTGGCTAAATGCCCAGAATTGGAATTGCTGGCTGGTTATGGCAGTTTTATTTATTTTTTTTTTTTTGAGGAAGATTAGCCCTGAGCTAACATCTGCCACCTGTCCTCCTCTTTTTGCTGAGGAAGACTGGCCCTAAGCTAACATCCGTGCTCATCTTCCTCTACTTTATATGTGGGATACCTGTCACAGCACGGCTTGAAAAGTGGTGTGTAGGTCCATGCCTGGGATCCAAACCCACAAATCCTGGGCCACTGAAGCGGAGCACAGGAACTTAACCGCTATACCACTGGGCTGGCTCCCATCTATTTTTAATTTTTTGAGGAGTCTCCATACCATTTTCCATAGTGGCTGCACCAGTTTACACTCCCACCAACAGTGTATGTATGAGGGTTCCTTTTTCTCCACATCTTCTCCAACACTTGTTGTTTTTTGTCTTTTTGATAATAACCCTTCTGACAGGTAATATCTCATTGTGGTTTTGATTTGAATTCCCCTGAAGATTTGTGATGTTGAGCATCTTTTTATGTACCTGTTTGTCATCTGTAAGTCTTCTTTGAAAAAAAATGTTTATTCAAGTCATCTGCCCATTTTTCAATTGGCTTGTTTATGGGTTTTTTTGATATTAAGTTGTGTAAATTCTTTATGTATTTTCGATATTGACCCTTTATCAGATGTATGATTTGCAAATATCTTTTCCTATTTAGTAGGTTGCCTTTTAATTTTGTTGATGGTTTCCTTCACTGTGCAAAAGCTTTTTAGTTTGATATAATCCCATTTGTTTATTTTTTTTCTTTTGTTGCCCTTGCCTGAGGAGACTGGTCCCCCAAAATATTGTTAATATCCATGTCAAAGAGCTGATTGCCTGTGTTTTCTTCTAGGAGTTTTATGGTTTCAGGTCTCATATTCAAGACTTTAATCCATTTTTAATTTATTTTTGTATATGGTGTAACGTAGTGGTCCAATTTCTTCCTTTTGCATATAGCTGTCCAGTTTTCCCACACAATCCAGCAATTCCACTTCAGGATATTTATCTAAAGAAAAGAAAAACACTAATTCAAAGAGATATATGCACTCTTATATTCATTGCAGCATTATTTACAGTAACCAAGATATGGAAGCAACCTACGTGTCCATTGATAGATGAGTGGATAAAGAAGATAGAATTTTACTCAGCCATTTGTGACAACATGAATGGACCTAGAGGGTATTATTTTAAGTGAAATAAGCCAGGCAGAGAAAGACAAATACTGTATGATTTCACTTAAGTGTGAAATCTAAAAAACAAGACAGATGAACAAACAAAACAAAACAGAAACGGACTTATAGATACTGGAAACAAACTGGTAGTTACCAGAGGCGGAGGGGGTGGAGGCAGGTGAAATAGGTGAAGGCGATAAGAGGTACAAACTTTCAGTTATAAAATGAGTAAGTCACGGGATGTAATGTGCAGCATGGGGAATGCAGTCAATAGCACTTTAACAACTTTTTTTGGTGACAGATGGTTACTAGACTTATTGTGGTGAACATTTTGTAATATATGTAAACATCCAATCACTATGATGTACACCTAACTAATAGGATATTGTGTGTTAATTATACTTCACTAGACAAAGAAAGAAGTTCAAGAATCAAGATAGACCATAAATAACTCGAAGTTGTTGGAAGCTCTTTTTTAAAATTTTTAAAATGCGTGTCTGTTTATACACCTATGTTTGTAGGCTTATGGTTAGACCTATAACTATCTAATTGTTCTTTCATGTCCCTGACTATAACAGTCATGCAGATGGATAAATGAAAGAAGTTGTATGCCAGGGTAGAATTTGCACTAAGCTCTTTTTTATAAAATAATTTCTTTAATATTGTTGTATTATACTACATTAACAATTTTATAAAAATTTAAACGTCAAAATAAAAATAACATGGGCTTAGTGTTAAAAATTTTGAAAATAGAAAATGAGGAATAAAAATATAGAAATTACATAGAATAACAGCTTATAGAAACAACCATCAAGGTTTTCCCTTATTTATTTAGTTTTTATGATAAAGGATGTAACCCAAGGGTTTGGTGGTACTGAGCAGGAACCAAAGTATCTTTTCCAGTTCCATTCTCATGTCCTGGCTCTAAACAATTCTGCCACAAATATCCCAATATATGAATTTGGTATAATTGTTTCTATCAGCTTATAACTACCAATTTATTTTCATCTCAAAAAAAATTGAGATTAATGTCACATTCTTCTAGTATAATATCGAATATTGCATCTAATTTGAGTGTAAGATTTTTACCAATGAATCCATGCTCTGATCTCTCTGTGCTCAGGAATTTTCTTCCAAATTCACAGTAATGTAGTTCTGTTAAGTGCGGTGATTGCTTTGGCAAATTCACAGGAACCCAGTCCAGTTAAGTTTGTTATATATGGCCAAACTCATCTTAATTTTCCAGTGTCTACAGCCTGTATTACATCTTTGACTTCTATTTAGTTTCATAATTCATTTGAAATATGGTTATGAAATGAAAATCTGTGCCTGTAATATTCTAATGTTAATTAAGTAATAGCCAGCCTCTTCTCTCGAGGATGTTTTTCACCAACAACTGTTACATACATAGATCTCTGACAGTAAAATGATTAAGTCTAACACTTCATTTTTCATCCTTATGGGCAATTCATCAAGCATCAGTGAAGTCTTGATTGCAACATTGAAAGTGGGCCACTTGATCATATTCAGTGTGTATATTCCAAACTATAGATAAAATACTGTAAATGAACTACTTACATAGTTACAAGAGTATATGCACAGTATTCTTCCATTGCCTTTCATCCAATCAAGTGGCTTTTCAGTAATATTTTACCAAAACCTACAATGATAAATTCAGTTTCCATTGCAAACCACACAAGCGAAGCAAATCTTTCCATGAAACTTGTCCTTAGAATGATGCATGCAAGGCACTCATATTTTCTATTCTATAGCTATGAATTTTAAAAAATTCCCTGTGACTGATTAGTGAATTTCAACCTGTAGTTTGAAAAACACTGAGCAAGATCATGTAAAGGAAACTTACAGACTGTGAAGCAAAATTTTAAAGCAAGGAAAAACACTGAATGATGGAAGCAGAGATTACTAACTTTGAAAAATATAATAAATAATTCAACATTTTCTAAATCGTTATACTTCCTTAAAAACTGGACATTATGTTCAGGCCATCCCTGGTGGCCTAGTGGTTAAGTTCAGTGTACTCTGCTTCAGTGGCCTGGGTTTGGTTCCTGGGAGCAGACCTACACTACTCATCTGTCAGGGGCCATGCTGTGTTAGGGATTCACATACAAAAAGAGGAAGATTGGCAGTGGACATTAGCTCAGGGAAAATCTTCCTCATCAACAACAAAAAAAACCCCGAACATTATGAACGTATATTTTTCAATATGACAGAATTATGTTTCAGTTCCCCATAATGTACTGTACCAAATATTACATTTTATCCTGTTAACGTTTTCTAAATTATTCTGTTTAATTTTCTGACATATTAGCAATATATATTTACTCTTACTATTCATACAAAAACTCCAAAATTGAAACATTGAGGTTTTTTTTCTCATTCTGACTTTCTATCTTCATTAATTCTAACGTTGGTTAACAAAAGACCAAAACAATCCAGTTATAATAATTTTCATGAAGAAATATCTAAGTAACAGAATAGATACATCCTCAGTGTTGATTAAGAACGTTCCAACTCACAAAATATATGGCTGAAGAATGCGTAACCTTTGACAACACAAGATAATCATGCCACAAATCTGAGAGGAAAGCTTATTAGTTTGTTTTTTTGATAAATATATTTGTTAAATAGTAAATCGTTATGTTTCATTTCATGTAGTTGATATCCTATTGTGAAGACTTTAATTAAATATGAAATATTTACTTGTCCTAGAGAATGTGTTCAACAAATAGGTTGGTATTATTGAAATTGAATAATACTAAGATTCTTAGGAGATTTTTTTTTTCCTTGAACGTACATATAGAAATTAACAGTGTACATGCCACAACTAGAAGGACCCACAACCAAAAAAATATACAACGATGTACTGGGGGATTTGGGGAGAAAAAGCAGAAAGAAAAAAAAAAGAAATGAACAGTGTAACTACTTCCAAAAGAAACAAATTATAATCATACAAACAGCTTAAAATTATGCCTGTAACTTTCTCTTATTTCAATTCTTACAGTATCAAAAGTTATATACGTGAGTATATGAAATTACAGGAAAAAGATTCCCTAAGACAGTTGAGAGCAAAAGAATAGTCTATTTTTGTCAGCAGCTTCTTAACATTCATTTTAATTTAGAGCAAACTTTTGAAAGCAAACTACTGTCTTGTTCTTTTTTATGAGACTTTTTTCCTTGGGAAGACTATGATTTTTAAGCTTCATATCTTTCTATGGGTTTGTTTTCATTTCATCAACCTCTTCACCTCACATTAGCCTATCTCCCTAGAGGGACACCAGATTATCGAGATAAAAATCTATGAAAATTTAAATTATGGTTTAAGAATGGTTCTCTTTAATTATTGAAAATACACCTTGCAAAATACAAGGTGCTATTTGACATAAGTCAAGGATTCATCTGTTTTCTTTTTCTATAATAAAACTGAGTTATTTTTAAATTAAAATAATTCCTTTGAGAAATCAAAATTTGCTCATCAAAGAGTGCTAAAGTTTTAGATTTGGGCCACATCCAAGTGAAAATTGGTGACCACGACTTCGGTAGGAAAAAGAAATCACTATATACTCTTTTTGTCATTTTCCTACAGAAATTTAAGAATATGTTTCCCTTTAGCTGAGAATTTAATTAGGGTATGATAAAGAATTTGAGAGTAGACTAATTTCTTAACAGAGAATATGTATTTCAAGTTGTGTTCAAGAAATAAAAGAGAATATTAGAGTAACCAAAAGCAACACTATTATTTGGCACAGAACTGAAAATGTTCCATATTTTGTGAACCTCCAAAAGATGCCACTATTCTCAGATAATATACTGTGTACTTAAAAATATTTTGTATATTTCAAATATACACATATGTATATGTTTGTGAACATGTGTTTATGAATATGTATATGTATATATATCTACATATATTTATATATATGTATGCATATATATATACACATATTAGCCTTATTTATTTTGTTTTTGAAAGAATTATTGCCTGTTGGTTAATAAGTTTCAGATGCTTTCACATTTCAAAATATATATTTGTGCTAAAGGTAAAAGCTGATAACGAAGGTGTCAGTTCCACAGGGCCTTAGAAGTAATGACTGTTGGCCTTTGTATAACCTCCTACTTTCAACACTTCCACATACACAAACACACTGAGTAGACCTCTGTCATCAGTTACTCACTCGCAACTCCAAAGCTGAATTGGGTCCTCAGTGGCTCAAACAGAGATTCCCTAGGGAGTCAATTAGGTTTACACAGCAACTGCAGAGGACAACATCTGGACGTGGCATTTCACCTAAGGCAGTGGCAGCTGACTTCACCTTAGCATTGTTCATATTGCTCCAACAACTACTGACAAAGGGTGAGGTAAGATATTCAAGCAATTAAAGTCTGTGTTTTGAGCTGACATTCAGAACTAACATTGGAGGTGTGCTTTAGCATTTGAAAAACAGATGTTATTTAAAACTCTACCACAAATTTAATTTGATTGTTTTTACCCCCGTGGTAATTCATATGGACAAAACCAACCTCAAAACTTAAATGACAGCTATTGAATTTAATTAGAGAGAAAAAATATTGCCTTGTCCGTGTCAAATCACGGAAGTTTACCAGACAAGCAGAGACCTGCCTATGTTGCATGAAGTCATTTGTACCCAACTCAATTTAGTTTTATACACTATCAAAATTACTTTCGTCTGATTTAAGTTTAAAAGTGATTTGTTTGGCATATAATGTTAATAACCATTTTAATTATAATGTGTTTTGGCATGAGCACCTTAGGTTTATCTTGTTTGGTGCTCTCGGTGTTTCCTACACCTGGATGTCTGATTCCTTCCTTAGGTTAGGAAAATTTTCAGCTGTTATTTCTTCAAATAGATTCTCTGTCCCTTTGTATCTCTCTTTTCCTTCTGGGACACCTATAACATGGATGTTAGTGCACTTGATGTTTTCCCAGAGTTTCCTTAGACTGTCCTCATTCTTTTAATTCCTTTTTCTCTTATCTGTTTGCTTGGGTGATTTCCTTTAGTCTTTCGTCCAGCACACTGATCCGTTCTTCTGTATCATCTATCCTGCTATTGAGTACCTCTAGTGAATTTTTCATTTCCGGTATTATATTCTTCATTTCTGATTGGTTCTTTTTTATATTTTCCAATTCTTTGTTGATGTTCTCACTGAGTTAATCCATTCTTTTCCCAAGATCAATGAGCATCCTTATGAGTTTTAGTTGGAGCTCTTTGTCAGGTGGATTATTTATTTCTTTTTAATTTCATTCTTTTTCTGGGGCTTTGTCCTGTTCCCTTACTTGGAATGTATTCCTTTGTCTCTTCATTTTGCCTCTTCCTCTGTGCTTATATCTATGTATTAGTTAGGTCAGCCATGTCTTCTGATCTTGCAGAGGTGGTCTCATGTAAGAGATGCATTTTGAGTCCCAAGAACGTGCTTCTCTCTTGTCACCAGTTCCAAATCTTACAGGAGTGTCCCCGTGTGGGCTATGTGTGTCCTTCTCTTATGGCAGGGTTGCTTTTGCTGCAGGTTCCCAGGGAGGCTGAGTGGTTCCCCTGGCCAGTTGATTGTAATGCTCAGCTGCATGTGGCTGCTATGGACCCTTCCATCACTTTATTGGGCATGGGCACTTCCAGCACAGTTAACTGCAGAGTCTAATAGCACATGCCTGTTGCAGTTTTTCTGTTAAGTGAGTAGGACCCCAGGGTGGCTGGTTGCTAGGCCGAGGGGCTTACAATTGCTGTAGGGCTCCAGCCTGCAAGGCTGTTGTCAGCTCTCTTAGGATTGCAGCTGAGTAGGGCAGGCTCCAGGCATGGAAGCATCCAATTGTTTCAGGCTTTGGAAGGTGGGGCCAATACCCTATGTGGCTGTTTGAGAAGCAGAAGTCTGCTGCAGCTGACAAGCCTCACTTCCCACAGAGCCACACACTCTATCAACACAGTGCTGTCCCAGGTGTGCACCCCGGCCCCCTGAAGTGGATCACCCCACTGCAGAGGTCCCACATACTACGCCAACACAGACCTGCCCCCTCATACGTGCCCTGCCCCACAGAGGTGGACTCACTCACTGGGTTGCAGACGTTCCAGACTATGAAGGCCCACAAGTTGCCTGAAGGCTGTCTTTTGGGTGGGGCCAGTCTCTAGAGTGGGCTGCCTGCCCTGGCTGAGCTAGATTAAATTGGTGCTCTAGTGGGTGAGGAGACCCCTGTGCTAACAGGCCAGGGGAAGAACTCCAATGGTGTCTGACAGCATCTGTGTCAGCACACCTATACTAAGTCACAGTAATGGCTGCTGCCAATGTCTCAGTCCCTGGAGACGTCTCACCTCTCACTAAGATGCACCCGAGCCTACCAGGTAAGTCTGTTTTCACCAAAGGACTGTTCACCTTTTCTTCTGGTGATTTTAGGTTACTTCCCCAAACAGGTGAATTTGTGCACGGGGCTTTTAAGAGCAGGCTTTCTTTCCTCTCATCTGCAATAGCTTTTCTGGGGGCATTCCCCTTTGTAGTTAATAGCTGGCAAAGGCAGGTATTATGACACTTGTCTTGGTTGTGTTGAGTCCAAAAGTTGTTTATTGTGGTAATGCTCCCCTACTCCTCTAAGGAAGGCTTTGTACCTTAAGACTGACTGCTCCCGGCCAGCCATGAAGCATTGCAGCTATAAGGTGGCATTTTTCTCTCCAGAAAGGAATTTCTACCTCTTCTACCTCAGTCAGCACTGTCCCACGGGGTTCTTTTTATCCAGTTTTCAGCTCTCAGGGGTAATTGTTCCAAGAGTAGTTGCAAATTTGTTGTGTGGAAGGAGGTGAGTTCAGAGTCCACCCACACTGCCATGTTGATACTGTATCAAGGCTTCACATTTTTTCTATTTATTCAGAAATAATTTAACTATACGAAAAATAAAGCACGCATTATTGAGATAACTACAACTATCACTTGGAGAGATAATTATGTAAAATACATATACATCTCCTCAACTTCATCTGTTTCAAATCCATCTTTCAAAGATGGTGGTCACGATGTGCACAATCAAATATTACTCTCGTTCTTCATTCAAATATCTCCTCAGTGATGACTTTCCTCATAATCCTTTTCAAAATTGCAATACCTCTTCCTCAGCACTTCAAAGCCTTCACCTTATTTTTCTTTATTGCACCTATCACCATCTGACATGTTCCATACTTTTAGTTGTAGATTGTCTCTTTCCTCCCACTAGAATGTAAACTCAGTGTGGGCAAGGATCTTTTTAGTGTTCTGTTCATTGGTATATCCTCAATGTCTGAAATGGTAGTACATAGAAGGAGCTAAATAAACATTTGTGAATGATTAAATAAAAGGTCATTTTCTACAAACAAGGATTTTACCTAAAATTAGGCATGTGTGATTTTGGAAGTGGTGAAACTGATAATAAAAATTTAGCTCAATAACTCTTATTACTGAGTGAGATGAAGCATGCACAAATTACCCATTCTCTCCTGATGACCGCAGGTATAAATTCTGGAGCAAATGCATGAAGCAGCCCTTTGAGGACTCTGGAAAGTAAATAATATCAGGCAAATTTCAGTAGAACAGAATTAAAGCACCAGCAAACCAGTAGTGAATTTATCTTTTTATTACCCCTTCAATATCTTCAAGTTTGGACTCACGGCAGCAAAAAGTCCAGAAGTAGGCATTGGCACAGAGTACTAGGAGAAGCTCTTCAGGGTTAGTTTGATGCATAGAAAATACACATTATTTTCCAGTGCACATGGAGCATTCACCATAATAAATCATATCCTGGATCCTAAAACAAGCCTTAACAAATTTAAAGAATTTGCATCACACAAAGTATGTTCTTAAACCATAATGGAATTAAATTTAAAATCAATAAGAAAAGATACAGAAAAATCTTAGAAATTAAAAAGCACACACTTTTAAATACTCCATAGGAAAAAGAGGGAGTCTTGGGGGAAATATCTTGAACTGAAAAATATTGAAAATGCAACACATCAAAATTTGTAGCATGTAGCTAAAACAGTTTTTACAGGGGAAGAGTGTTTTGGAAAAATCAAATGCTTATATTATGAAAGAAGAAATGTCTCAAATTAATAAACTAAGCCTCTGCCTCAAGAAACTAGAAAAAGAAGAGGAAAATAAACCCAAAGCAAGCAGAAGAAAGGAAATAATATAGCTAGAACAGAAATAAATGAAGTGGGCGCCTATGTGATTCCATTTATATGACATTCTCAAAAGACGAGACAGTAGTGATGTTGAATAGATCAGTGGTTGCCAGAGGTTAGGACTGGGGAAGTGTTTAACTACCAAAGATAGCACAGGAGAGTTTTGGAGGATGATGGAACTTTTCTGTATCCTGATCGAGGTGGTAGTTACACAAATCTATACATGGACTAAATTTCATAAAACTGTACACCAAAAATGACAGTTTTACTGTAGGTTATTCGTAAAAATAAATTTAAAAATAATATCCTTTTTAAAATACTTGTTAATATATTCATTTCTTTTTAATATGGAGTATGAGAATTTTATAAATGTAAAATATTATATTAATTCTGTATTCAAATACTGGCTTTCAGATTACTAACTTTAGGAACTTTCTGCCATCTCCATACTCCTCTGAGCTTTGTGTCTCTCTTTCTTAAGGCAGGGATGGTACCACTTCCATATAGGGCTGTAATGAGCAGCCCTAATCTGAATGGGACCCTGTTGAGCGGGATTTTACCTCATTCTCCTACTCAAGAAACTGACTTTAATCTTCCCAGTTTGTCCAAAAACCTTATATTTAAATCACAGCCAAGAAACACTCACCTACATTTACTTTAGGGAACCCACTATGGAAATATTTTAAAAGAAAGTTAAAATAATGTTTCACCAAACCACTATCGGTCAATTTAAGAGGTAACTGCCTAATTTGAAGTTTTCATAGCCACAAGTGCAGTGTAGATCAATAAAACATATTTCTGCTCTAGGAAGAAATGTAATCTATAATAAGTAGTTTCATCCAGGTGCTTTTTTTTTTAATTCCCTTCTGAGACATCATTCTGAACCATGATTACAGCATTTTAAATATGTGTTTAGAATTGGGAAGAGTTTCTATATGGATAGATTAACTGTCCCTGCTGTTTTATGGCTTCTCTTTTTCACTAGCTTCAAAATATGGGCAAAGGCCTATTTTTCATTTATCACCACAAGATTTCTTTCATCCACTCTTAAAAGTTCTTTATCTTCAGTCTCATTAATCATACAAAGAAATATCCTTTAATCTTGAGTATAGGCAAATAATCTTTTCAGGTGTCTCTCAGTAAACCTTCAGGGTTAACATGTGACCTGTAGAGTTGAAAATTATGATAAACAATTCCTTAAACGTCACTGGCAAATATGAGAGCTAAATAACCAGCCTACTGTAAATATGGACTGGGAAATTATTTTAAACTGTTACTTTTTACTCACGATTGAACTGAATTTAATGCATATCTCACTGTAGTCTGTAAAATCAACACACAAAATAAGCTGGTGAAATGGTAGTTTCAAATTTTATATCCTCTAATAATAAATCATTCAACACTAAATTTTATTTAAAATTATGGCTATCTGCAGATGACTTTTGAGCATTCTACCAGAAAATAAAAACCAACAGACAGACTCAAATAAAAACTAAATCAAAATAATTACCTCCTAAATTCCCTATTTCCATATGTGATTATATTTTCCAAAGACATTATGAAACTGTATTTGACAAAACAGGAAAAAGTATTAACGTTTAATACTTCCTGTGTTCCAAAGACAGATAAATTGAATTTCAAGTGGGTGTTTATTGGTTTACATCAATACATTTGTAGAGGTGACACAGGTCTTTTACCATGACCTCAAAGCTCAACAGTGTTACCATAGATCAAATTCTCTCTGAGTCTCTGCATTTGCTTCTCATCATTTTACTTTACCCATAGGCTCTATAAGATGCCTCTACCCAACAGTTCCGGGTGTTCCCCAAATTGGAATCAAAATGGCTATAATAATATTACACTTCATATTCTCACATCATTCAATCCTATTCCAGGGAAGAAAAACATCTAGTAATCTCCTTGAAAAAACTGAAAATTTTCTCTTTCCAAGGATTCTCTACAAAATTCTTCTTATTTCTCATTGCCCTGATAGGATCATAGGCCTAGTCCTTGGGGAAAAAATTCACTTTGGCCAGGACCTGTCCTTGCTCATCGTCTGTAGTAAATAATAACCCATCTCAAACAGTTGAGTGGATTCGACCTATCAAAAACCATGTGATTTTAGAAAGGAAAAATAAATTTAGAAGACAATAATGTGAGCATTCCCAGGATATATTAGTGATTTGTACTATTTGAGATTGATTTTACCTGCTTCTAGAATTTATAGCCATTATAAATATATGACAGAAGAACCAAGTGTTATTCGGAAACAATACAAAATTTATATTTAAGCCTCTTTGTCAAAAATACTTTATTATAGGGGCCAGCCTGGTGGCGCAGCAGTTAAGTTCACACATTCCACTTCGGCACCCCTGGGTTTGCCAGTTCGGATCCCGGGTGCAGACCTACGCACTGCTTGTCAAGCCATGCTGTGGCAGGTGTCCCACATATAAAGCAGAGTAGCAGAGGAAGATGGGCACAGATGTTAGCTCTGGGCCAGTCTTCCTCACCAAAAAGAAAAAAAGGAGGATTGGTGGTAGATGTTAGTTCAGGGCTAATCTTCCTCAAAAAACATTTTTATTATGTATATACCAACATAAAATCCCAATTACATATGTTGACTGAACTTTTTAACTGACATAGTTAAATAAAATGTTTTATATATTTTTTAAACATGTTCAGAATTGTTAATTCTTCAAATACTTATTGGACACCTACTATATATCATTCACTATTATGAGTGATATATATATATAGTGGTGAATAAAACATATAGCTCTGCCCTCATAGAACTTACATCCTTATAAGAAGGCTAATATTCTAAATGACGACTTGATTGTGTAGATATAGGTATCATTATACGAACATCTAAAATTGTGATAGGCCTGTTGAAGAAGGCCAGTCATTTAACATATTGCTAATTTTGTTAGTAAATTTCCCCTATTAAAACCCTGAGATTTCTTTATTTATTCATCCTTTTAACAAATAATATTTTAAACTACTGAGTTCAAACATTCTGCCAACCCCTAACAAAACAAGGTGAGCAAGTGAACAAGTTTTTTTTCCTCAACAATAACAACTCAAGAGAAAAACACATATTGCAAATCTAAAATAATTGCAAGCAATTTTAGTTGCTGGAATATTAATTTCAAAATTTTTAGAAAGTAATTGAAAATCTGAAAAATTGAAATTGTCACCTTAAGTAACATACATACAATATATACATATGTGTTTTTATATATAACAGAAAATATGTCCATATGTATTTCAAGCCTATGGATCACTTTCAAACCAGTCCAATTCTCCTCCCTCTAAACCCCTGTGTATCCATATGTAGTAACTATGGCAACAGAGGTGCTAGGACAAACATTGGCATCCAGAGCTCTTGTAGAGGCATTTCCAAAGGGACAGTCTTGAATAGGCTCTTTCCAAGAGGAAGTAATTATTGTTGATATAGAAATTTGAAGTCAGAAAGTCACATTTTTATCTTTACACAAGACTTTGAAATTAGACACAAAAAAATTTTCTACCTTAGTCCCATTAGCTGACACTATGTTCTTTCTTCAGAAGAATAGAACCTTTGTGAAGCCCCTATTTGTACAAGTTTCAAATAATACATATTCATAGGTCCGAAAAAGTCATAATGGTTCTGTATGGGTTAAAAGGGTAGATCATTACTTATTATAATTTAACCAATTATATTTCCCTCCATAAAATAAAATGTAGACATTAAAAAGAAAAGGTAGATTTCTATGTGGTGAGATATAAATATCTACAGAATATATTAGTAAGTAAAACATGATAAACTGAAGAGCAATCTATATAAAACTATTATATTTCTGTTTTTAAAGAGAGAGAGGAGCAAGACGGTTTACTTACCTCTGCTACATAGACAAATTTCCTGGAAGGATGGTGTATAAGGCCAGAAAGCAGGTAGGAGCTGAATTAGACAGGGCTTGTGGCATTAAGGAGGAATTCAGAGTTTACATTAAGGAAAAATTGAGCCAAAAGAAGGTTTTAAGAGAAGATTGATGTAATCTGACTTTAAATTTTAAGTGAGAACTGTATGAATTCCACTTCTTGCCAAGTTGAAAAAACAGGAACTGGATATAGACTCCTGCCTGAAACAACCAGAAAATAAAAAAGTTAAAATATGTGACTCAACAGTTTCCAAGGCAATGGACATCAGGTAATGACGAACAGTGCTCCCTGAGAAATAGGAAGTGATCAAATTGCACTCTATGATTGCCCTCGCTTGCTACGTTGATAGAGATTTCAGGCTACAATGAAGGGATGGGGAAGACAGGTAGATGAGGTAAACACCTTGAGTTAGGGAAATGAAACCATGTATTTAGGGAGACTAAGGCAGCCAGAGTTTGCAGGACAAAGTCATGGATAGAAGAGGACCGGGCTCAGAGAGAATCCAAGAGATCTGCAAAGAGTTCCTTTGGAGTATTCAGCAAAATATTAATCAACACGTGCTTGTGAAGAAACCATTCAAGATTGGGGAGAGAACAACCCAGAAAGTTAGCGGGAACAGTGACCAGATAGCACACAAGGTTAGAACGAGTGCTTTTTCCCACTATCCAGACTAGAATAATTCATAATTTGTGCAGGATTTAGTAGCTTATTCTAGAAGGTCTTGTCTCAGAAATGGGAAAAAATTAGGTCTAGACTGATCACTGCCCTGGAACTGCCTAAAAATCATAAAAACGAGACTTCAAAAGGTCAGACTCTTCCCTGGAAACTTACCTGCACTCCAGAACACAGCTCAAGAATATTTATAGGAAGACAAAAATGTTTAGCACTTAACAAAATAAAGTTCATAATGTCTGCCATCTAACCAAACATTCCCAGGCATATAAGGGAGCAGGGAAACACAACTCTTATGAGAATAATTAATTAGTTGAAACTGCGCCAGAACTGACACGAATGTAAGAATTGAGACAGAAAAATTAGAAGTTAATATAATCATATTTCATATATCCTAAAAGTTAGGTAGAAACATAAAAGACATAAATAGCACTTTATCAAACTTCTAGAGATGAAAACTCCAAAGTCTTGTACGAAAAATGTGCTGAATAGAAACAGCAACAGTACGGGCTTACTTCGTTTTATTGCGCTCTGCAAACACAGCATTTTTTACAAGGTCTTCCACCAGCAAAAAAGATTAAAACTCACAAAGCCTTTTTAGCAATAAAGCATTTTTTAAATTAAGGTATGTTCATTGCTTTTTAGCCATAATGCTATTGCACACTTAATAGACTATGGTATAGTGTGAACGTAACTTTCATATACCCTGGGAAAGGGAAAGTTCCCGTGAGTTGCTTTATTGAGATATTCATTTTGTTTCAGTGGTCTGGAACCAAGTCTGCGGTCTCTCCAACGTTACCTGTATAGACAAGTTCATAAAATTAATGAATTTGAAGACGTAACAATAAGAAATATTCAAAATGAACCACAAAGAAAAAGAGAATTTTTTTTTCTTGAGGAAGATTAGCCCTGAGCTAACATCTGCTGCCAATCCTCCTCTTTTTGCTGAGGAAGACTGGCCCTGAGCTAACATCCATGCCCATCTTCCTCTACTTTACATGTGGGATGCCTACCACAGTATGGCTCGCCAAGCGGTGCTATGTCCACACCTGGGATCCGAACCCGCACTCCCTGGGCCACCAAAGAGGAACGCACACACTTAACCACTGCGCCACTGGGCCGGTCCCTGAAAAAAAGAAATTTTTAAAAAGTATATCCATCTCCTGTGAGACCACTTCAAGCACCTTAATATACATGCAACTGTAATTAGTCATAGAAAGGAGAGAGAAAGATAGACAAATTTTTTAAAGAAACAATGAGCAAAATTTCTCCAAGTTTGGGCTGGCCCCATGGCCTGGTGGTTGAGTTCGGCATGCTCTGCTTTGGCAGCCTGGGTTCTGTTCCCAGGCATGGACCTACACCACTCGTCAGTGGCCATGCTGTTCTGGCAGCCCACATACAAAGTAGTGGAAGATTGGCACAGATGTTAGCTCAGGGTGAATCTTCCTCAGCAAAGAAAAGAAAAAGAAGAAAATTTGTCCAAATTTGATGAAAACTATAAAACCGCACATCTAAAAAGCTCACCAAATCCCAAGCACAAGACACACAAATAAAAATACAATAAGACACATCATAATTAAGTTGCTCAAAACCAATAGCAAAGAGGAAATCATGCAAACAGAAAGTAAAAAAGACACATTACACACACAGGAAAAAAGGCAAGGATGACAGCAGATTTGTAAGCAAGAAAATAGCAGGGCAACAACTTTAAAGTACTAAAAAAAAATACTGTCAACCTAGAATTCTGTACTCAGAAAACATATCTTTCAAGGACAGAAAGCAAATAATTTTAGATGAACAAAAGCTGAAACAATTCATTGCCAGCAAATGACTGCTATAAAAAATGTTAAAGAAAATCCTTTTGGCAGCATGAAAATGATCCAAGGTAGAAATATGAATCTACACAAAGGAATGAACTGTACTATTATAACTATATGGATAAATATATATGATTTTTTCTTATTGCTTAAATATCTTTAAACAGTAATTGACTATAAACAAAATGTGCATAATGTGTAAAATACAACATACATAGAAGTAAAATTTCTTACAAAGGAGCAGAGGTTGGGAGGTGAGAAATAGAAGGACACTGATAGGAGGCTCTTTTACCATAGGTAAAGTGGTCTATATCACATGAAAGAAGACTGAGAAGTTAAAGATATATATTACACACCAAGTAAAAACCACCAAAATAATAAAACATAGAATTACAGCTAAGTTGACAAGGAGATAAATTGGAATAATAAAAAACAAGCAGTCTAAAAGAAGTTTAAAAACGAGGAAAAACAAAACAAAAAGAAAATGGAACAAATAGCAAAATGATAAACAAAGCAAATGATAAAAAAAAAATCACATTAAATGTAAATGGTCTAAATACCAGGACACTTTTGGAAATTATAGACAGATTCACTACCTCAGCTGTGGTTGTGGTTTATCATATTGTGCACCTTAAAAATGCAGTTTAGGGGCCAGCCCAGGGGCACAGTAATTAAGTTCGCACGTTCCGCTTCGGTGGCCTGGGGTTCGCCGGTTGGGATCCCGGGTGCAGACATGGCACTGCTTGGCAAGCCATGCTGTGGTAGGCATCCCACATGTAAAGGAGAGGAAGATGGGCATGGATGTTAGCTCAGGGCCAGTCTTCCTCAAAAAAAAAAAATGTAGTTTATTGTATATAAATATACCGTAATAAAGCTACTTAAAAAATAATGCATAAGAAACTATTAATAATAGCTATAACTAGGATACAAGAACGCACATAGATGTGGCTTAAAAGATTTCTGCTTATCTTTTTAGGGTTTATCTTCTGCTTTATACACTTGCAAATTGTTTATAAAATATATGACTGACTTACTCAAAACATTTAAAACAAGTACAGAAAGGCATGACAAATTAGGAACATATTCATAATATAAGTGTTTATGTATTATATGTTTAATATAATATGCAAGGCAACAACAATCTTATTGTAGAAAAAAAGCGGTCCTGCAAATTAATAAGAAAAAAGCAGCAAAGTTTCAAGTGGCCAAAGAACATGAAAAAGCAATTCACCAAGATGAATACAAGTTGCCAATAAAAATAGGAAAAGGGGCTCTGCCTTATCAGTACTAAAAATGTCCATTAAGAACACAGTGAAATAATCCCATTCACCTATGAGATTATCAAAGATTTAAAAACTGATTATGTCCAGATACTGATGAAAGTGTAAAAGATAGATTTGCGAAGACAATCTGAACTTTTATATCAAAATTTTTAATGAACTTGTTGATAAATGAAGTTCACTTCCAGGCGTTTGTAGAAACTAATAGAAAAATAAGAAATGCTCATTGAGCATTATATAAGATAATAAAATTTAAATAATGCAAATGTTCATCAATAGGACTTGGATAAATAAAATGCTATATCCCTCTATTCATAATATAGAATACCACAGGTTGTTACAAAAGGAGAAGATGAGTTAGCTGGTTCCACATACCCACAATATACTATTTAGCGAATAGCTTTGAAATAGCATGTACTTCATGATCTTACTTATGAATATATGTGTGTATATACATTAATGAATAGTGTGGAATTTATGTATTTTCCAGTCTTAACTGTAGCTATTTCTTGATGATAGGGAGAGGATTGGTGGCAGGAAGACTGAGTAGCATTACAAAGGGATTTTCACTTTTTACATATTTCTCTATGGTTAATTTTTTACAATGGACAGATACAACAAAGATATTTTTATTAAAAAAGAAATCAATCTGTTAGCTTAATGAAGACACAGAATAAGATAACCCTTTTGGGAAAATGCACGTGATCAAACTTTGTGAAAATAGAACAGGATTTAGAATCACATCCTGGATTTGAATTTTTTCTCTACCACATACTAGCTGTGTGAACCTGAAAATTTATTTAAATTATCTGAGTCTCAAATTCTTTATGTGTACAGTGGAATACTATTAGCTACCTCAGAGAATTGTTGAGAAGATTGTAAAAGTCAACACCTATAAAGTATCTATCACAGGTGTTCAAGAAATGGTAGTTTCCTTACTTTTAATGCCAAGAGAATACCATATAATATCATCTTAAAATAATCAGGGTATTTTCTGAATATCTAACGTGCACCCAAGAAATATCTGAATAATACACGTGAACTTCCTAGAATGCCTTGCTTTAGAGGTTAGACCAAAAAAATCACCTTAAATGTAGTATTTGGATATTTCAAGCACTGTATTTAGAAAATGGGATTCAAGAAGGGCAGCCTCATGCTGAATTCTATCTATTCAACTGGCATTAGGCAGAGTCTCAATGGGAAGAGAAAAGTTATTGGATTTTCACATAGTGAATATGAATAAAAGTGGTGTCAAAACTACAAAAATATGTACAAAGAGTAAAATACTCTCTCTCTTATGTGGGCACATGCTCTCTTCCTGCTGTTGCCCACAAGCAGGCGGCACACACTGGTACAGGTGGTCCTTTATTATTGTGTGCATAAAATAACTGAGTCATTTTCTGATTGGTAAATAATATGCAATGTCAGACTCTGCACACCATCTGTGTCACTTACCACCACAGTTTTCTGCAAAACTGCCAGCAGCACAAACCCAGCACCTCATGGTTGGAGAAGTCACAGGAAGAAGTACTTGGTATCCTTGGCAAAGCTTAAATCTGCTCACAGTATTGAACCTGACATATGCCCCAAAGCAGAACGTGTATGCTACCCTAATGATCATTCCTGCTGTTTTATAATCAGAGACATACATGGAGGGAGTGCTGCCATTTTTTCTTTTGGCACTAATCAGCCTCCTGGACTCTCTTTTTGGCCCCAAAATGGTCTCATATTTAGGAGAATTAATGTTCAGATTGCTAAACACAACCATTTCACTATTTCCATCGCTATTTCCTAGATGTAAGATTTGTACTTATTTCTAAATTCTTGCTCCATCTTTCTTCAATTTAGGGGGTTTCTCATCTATGTCATTTGAAAAAGGAGTTGCTAACTGACAGTTTAGACATATCCTTTGAAGTCTGAGAGAGCCTAGCTGGTAGAGCTAGGTAGAGCAGCTGGTAGCTGCTTTGTCAACTTCTCTTTTATTAGAAGGGAAGGAGCACTGAGTCAAAGGGCGTATCTTGGCTTCATTCTCAAGATGTCTGGTATTGGCAGAAGCTAAAAAATCAGAGCCTCAGCATGCACCATGCAGGGAAAGTCCTGGAAAGACTTCTTCCTCCATCCCTCTTTTTTGCTGTTTTCTTTCATATTATTCACAATGAGCCATATCCATATGGTGGCAGCCCCAGAACCAGGAGTTACTAGATTTTGCCAAATCTCTTTTAGATCAGGGCTTTCACTTCGTTTTTTGGTGCTAAAACCAGTTAAATATGTTAATATGCCTTCTAAGACCTCATGATTTCTATGGAAAAGCTCTACACCGAAGTTAATTCAATACAGCAAAACACAGAGTTTTGACCATAAATATTTTTTTAATAATCCACACTGAATTAGTATCATTCTAAGTTATAGCTAGATTCCATAAGCAAACACAACAGCTACATATAACTGATGATCTAGATCCAAAAAATTTAAAAACCAGACAAAGGACACATATATATACTGCAACAAATCTAATATAAATAGGCTTACTTTGGGGATCACGATTCCCTTTGTTTTTAGTGTGATAAGAGTAAATGTCCTGACTACTATTTTAATCCATCTAGTGCTCAATATGATTTTGATCCTGTTGTACTAAAGATAACTCTGCAAAAATATCATATATGGAAAAGAAACCATCATGATACCACTGTACAGAATTCCATGTTCCTTAAAAATAAAATGTGGACTAATCCAACCAAAAGTAAGGAAATAAAACTAAAGCCACAATTATAAACTTAAAACAAAATGCACAGAAAAAAAGAGTTACAGCTCTCATCTTTGTAAACCATAAACAATATCATACTAGTTATAATTCATATTTAAATAGTGTTACAAGATTATTTCCACAAACATCAGTAGAGACAATTTCTAGAAAGTGCACACTCTAAAAACAGAAATTATTAGACTCTGATTTCTATTAGGCTATGGGATTGTGTCCTTGACTATATTTTTATCAATATCTAGCTCTTCTTGTCCCTTCATTGGATTACTGGAATTTTTTTGTTGCTGTTTGGTGTTTGCAGGTTTGTGAAGTAGCTAGCTCTCCCAGTGCCTTTTACTTAATGATCTTATGCCATGATTCACTGAGTCAACACTAACTTGGTCCAGGTTTTAACTGTCCACTTCTCCAGAGGAACTCGCTGGAGCTGCCCCTACTCAGTTCATAATCTTCTGCTGCTCTTGGCTCTTCGGGCAAGTACACAGGAGCTGTTGTCTGTGTTAAGATGTAGTGGGGATGTAAATACCTCCACTGTTTTAGTGCATATGGAAGTAGCTCTTACAGTATACTGGTCTACAACTGAAAAATCTGTGAGGAGACCAAGATTTGGGGGCCTGTCTGTAAACCTTATGTGATACAGGGGGGGTAAATAAGAGCTGTCAACAGAGAAGAGTGATGGGAAAGTATTCGGCTCCTCTGATTACCTGTAATAGCAGGTGAGGTCATTAGCCCCCACAGCACTTGTTTGAAACCTAAACAGGTACAGCAAGTCACCATTAAGATCAATCCATTACTGAATTAGAAATACGACTGAATTTAGCAACAAATTTGTGCCAACATTACTTCTAGCAGCAGTAGGTTTTCAGCAGCAGATTGGCACCGTGACAGGGTCCATAATTTTCACAGTATGTGTTTCATAATTTGTCATGCACACTCTGATTGCTTGGCATATTGGCAGAGTCCACAGTGCTCTCTAAATGTCACCAAACGCATTTGAGGATTTGTCATGCACGGTCTGAGCAAGTGACACAACACAGCAGAGTGGCCAGGTTCAGAGTTGATTTTTGCTCTCACTGTAAGTGAGTGTTCTTGAGCTCAGCCACCAGTGACGAGGGCCTGGTGGGGACCGCGTGCACTTCTCTTGGAGATGCTGATTTTTAATTCTGTGTCAAGTGATCATATGGATGCTGCCAGGAGGAAATACTATTACACTGCAGGTGTGACAAGCACAGCACAGAATTTCTGCCTGATAATATTCTTTTCAAATCAGTCCTGTAGTGTACTTAACATTTTCATACAAGCACAAAGAGCATTTCACAAATTTGGAGTAAGAAAGAGAAGAGTCATAAATATGAATAGAGGGTGGAGAAAGCCCTATTCAAGAAATTACTCAGTTGAGAGAAAAAACGAGGTGTCTGCTGTTTTTAACGGAAAGGTGGAATGGTGTTGGGATCAGAGAACCCTGGGCTAGTTGTTGTAACACCTGGTTTCTGTAGGAACAACTTCTGAGTTTAGGCAAACCATCCATCCTATTTTTGGCCCCAGTAAATGAGAAGGTTGAATGAGAGCAGCTCTAAGGGTGCTTTCACGTCTAAACATTCCATTGTTCTAAGAGAGGAGCATGAGTTTATTAATATCTTTCAGGCCTCTCCCCCATTTGCCTGCAATGATTGCATAATGCTTCTCCAGTGTTTAGTACAAGCTTCAAGAGCTACATCTGCTGGAAGCTTTTAGTTGTCTAGGATTCCAGCCATTATCTTATCACTTTTAGTCACTGTCTTTTAGAAGGAGAAAGGAAATTAGTCTTTTTTATACATTTGGATCCTGTGGATGCACCTGTTACTATGAAATCTGTTTGATGATAAATAACTCACATATGCTCAAGAGCGTTGTCTTGACATGTGCAGTGAGAGACCTTCACAGACATATGTTGTAAAAAGCGATAGCTGTGACTCTGTACTGGCTGGTGGATCAGTGAAAGTAGAGGAATAGGTGGAGTTAAGCTAACAAAGACTGTGTTGGCAGGGAGGGAACCTAAGTCTTAAACTGGGAAATTTTGAAAATTTCACACTAATATGCAATGCACAAAAACACAGATATAAAAAGCACACACACACACTCGCTACCCACAAATATACACTTATTGGCCAAAGCTGTAATATAAAAAAAGTCATGTGAAATATATGGAATTTTTAATTTTAAAAAATCCAGAAGAATAGAGTCATGTATTTAAGATCTTTAGCTTTACTGAAAAAGAAATATTCTCTCTTCTGAAAAGGCTTCCAGGAATTTGTGTTTATTGAAAATGTTTATTCTAATTTTTCTGTGGTCAACTTGATTGGGGCAAGGGGAATCACCTCCACTTTTCCCTTATTTCTAGAAAAAAATTCTTTGTCTGCTAAACTTTATGTGCAATTTCCTGCCATTCACACACACTGTCAACCCCTTGATACAAATCAGGTGGCCATTGAACTCTTGTCCCCAAATCTCCCCATAGCACACACAACTGTGTGAGAATTCCATTAGGTCTTTTTATTTTTTTTCTCCTAGTTTATGATGAAAACTGGGTAATCTTATTCTTCAAATTCTATTAGATTGATTCATATAACTGACTCTGTACCTTTTATTAACTAACTTTTGAAGTTGATTTGTTCTGATCATTAAAGTTTTGATTATCTTATTCTGGAATATACCACTGTTAGTTTTCCAAATATCTTTTTAAAATTATATATCAAAGTAGAAGGTTGTATAACTTTCACACGTATATAGATAGTTTTCATACGCAGGTAGTGAATTAACTACATACTTTCATAGGCAGGTACTAAGAAAAATAGGTTTCATACATTTTATACAACAAATATATAACCTAATCACTTCTCTAAGTTGCCATCCTTATAAAATGCTTCTGAAGACATCTGTATCCATCCATAGCTCCTGCACAATGGGCCACACAAAGCCCTCACACCCATAAAAATCTTTTCATATGCCCTTATGAAAGATACCTGTCTTCTGTTATTCCTTAAATACACACACAAACAAAAACATACCTGCCTAAAATTATTTGGTCGACAAATTAATAAATTGAAGTATTTTCTTGATTTAAAATAATATTTGATTTCAGCTTGTTATCATTTCCTCTATTCACATTGCCTAAACAATAAACAGATAGAAAGCAAAAAGTCGAAAAGCTAAACACACATTGAACTGAGATGAAGCAAAAGTTTTCATATTTTAAGCTGTCAATCTAATTCTCAAGAGAATGGGAGTGCATAACACAATTTGATAATTTTGGAAGCTTGTTTTCTTTTGTTCTTTTAAGTCAAAAATAGTCTGCATCAACCTATCTTCCACCTTAGCTCTCCCCACTGCATCCATAATTGTTTATTTACCTTCCTATAGACGATGTTCACATGCAAACACACAGTTTTCCTCCTGCCCTATTTTCCTGTGATTCCTCACTTGTATTCAAGGACTGGATAATGAGTATAGCTCATTTATCTGGTGTTGTTAGCTTAACCAAAATTTTTCTAGTTCATCTCTTGCATTAGCTTTTGGTCTAAATTTCCATTCAATTATTTTTGTATCTATTACTCATTCCCTGTATAAAAGAGCTAAATAAAAACATTTTTGTTAGAGGCTTCCTACCTTCCATGATTAAATAAATCAAATAAAAATAAATTAGCTTCTAGAAAGATCATCAACTATTTGCTTTGTCTTAAGAAGCAGAGCAGAGCTTATCATTTCACAAAACCTCCCAGCGATAACCGTCAAATCACTTTGCCCGTGTCTCAAATGCTTTTGTAGTATGAAGTCATGAGTTTTCAAATAGCACATGGTCTACTGAGAGGTTTTCTCAGAGGTAGCGTTAGTTCTGGTCAGCTTTTCACACAAACTGCAATCGCACATCCCATTACAATCACGGATCTCCCCACTGTGCGTGATACATGAAGGTCACATTACGCATTTGTAGATGTAATTAGGAAATAATACATCTTGCACATTACCAGACAAACTGAGAAGAAGAAACAAACTAGTTGAAGATACATTTTAAAGATTTTCTGCACCTATTTAGCCAATAATTGTTAGTCTACTTTTACTTTGCAATGTAAAAATAAACAAGGTTCTTGCTGTCATGGAGCTTGTATGCTCATGCGGGAGATAGACAATAAATAAATTATCAATTTATCTGTATATGTGTATTAGATAAATATGCACATGGATACATGCATATTATATAATGCATATGTATACACACATTGTATATATACATATGCATAATGTATATCCTATGTATGCATACATAGCATATATATATGTATGTACATGTATGTATGTACGTATATATGGCTCACATAGCAGTAAACAATTTACAAAGAAATTTCAAGTGGAGCACAGGAAACAACGTGCCTGGTTTCCTCTGAAAGCATATCTCACGCACTATGTTGAGGGGGAAAAGAAGAGGCAGCCCTTCGATCCTCCTACGTGGCCTCGTCTGTTCATTTGTGTGCCAGGATGCCAATTGGAGGTCGGTGTAAAGTTACCCTTTCTCTACTTTTCCTTTTTATTCTGCCTTTAGAGAGGGGAAATTGTTGCACCTTTCCTTTTAATTGAAGATCCAATATTCCTAGTGTTTCGTGATGCTACCCCCTATCTTTGCCTTTTTTGACAATTTCAATAGTAAATTACAGGAAGGTGAATCAGACACTACTGGTTGGCCACTCCCTTAATTAAATGTATCAATAATCTTTTTAATATTCAAAGTAAAACCATTCTAACAAATGACAAACTGTGAAAACGACATATACGTTTAGTTTGAAAGCAAATATATATTATTGTGAATCATAGTGAATATACAATTAATACTGTGTCATACACAAAAGGAGCAAATATATAGTCAAATCTTCATTTCTCTACTGCAATTTTGATACTTTTACTTAACTAAAGCAAATACTTCTGGTCTCAGTAGAGAACAAATATTGTACTGGAATAGTAAGTGCTGTTTGTTATCTCTTTGCCACTTAATAGGGCTCTTATCAAAAGGGAAAATCTATTGCTATTCTACATTCTTCTGCCTGTATTTAAATTAATATGAGGAAGAACCACTCAATTTTAAGTCAAACAGTTTTCAATGCCTTATCTTATATTGCTCCAGCTTCCAGTAGAGCCACAGATGCTCTCACACTGTGAATATCTCAAATGACCGTTTTCCTGGATTGCCAACTGCCTACTAAAAATCTCCCCCTTCCTCTCCCACAGGTATACCTTGCACTCTATGTGAGTAAAATCCATTATCGTTTCTCCCTAAAACTGTTCCTTCCCTATATTCTTTTTCTTAGTGAATGGAACCAGCGTCTATCAAGTTCCCAAGCCAGAAAACTTATTGCCATCCTAGAATTCTTTTTCTCTCTCACCTCACTTCATCAGTCCCCAAAACCTATTGCCTCTGTCCTCTAAAGTCATCTCACACATTCTCTCTCACCCCATGGACGTTTGGGCAACACTGTTGGTTTTTAATACAACACTCATTTCCTCTCCCCCTTTATCCTTCCGACAGAATTATGATTTTGTTCAGGTGATGTGCTTCAAGGAAGACTGGGTCCCTCCTGGGCCCTAGGATGTGAGTCTTAATTTATCTAAACCATCACTATACAATAGAACATTCTGTAATGATGCAAATGATGTATAATCTGTGCTGTTCAATATGGTAGCCACCGATCGAGTGTGATTACTACGCATCTGAATTTTGGCTAGAAAAGATGATGCACTGAATTTTTAATCGTATTTAATTTAAATTTAGATAGACACATGTGACTCAGGGCTACCTTATTAGACAGCACAGGTACCAATCAGGATATTTCCTTAACCCTCACCAAAGATTCGTGCAGGAGTGGATATTTGACAGAATTTTAGTTAGTTAGAGGTGAGAAAGAGCCTGCTAGCTGACTTCTAGCAAACTTCTCCATCTCAAAAACAAAAGAAAGAAGGGTCAGCCTGGTGGCGTAGTTGTTCAGTTAGCACACTTGACTTTGGTGGCCCAGAGATCGCAGGTTTGGATCTCAGGCACGGACCTACACACGGCTCATCAAGCCAGGCTATGGTAGCCTCCCACATACAAAATAGAGGAAGATTGGCACAGATGTTAGCTTAGCAACAATCTCCCTCAAGCAAAAAGAAGAGGATTGGCAACAGATATTAGCTCAGGGCCTATTTTCCTCACCAAAAACAAAAGGAAAATAAGAAAGGGACATTCTTCTGTCCTCTGGATGTTGTCTTATGATATGATGCTTAGAGCTGTTGTAGCCATCTCACCCAGGAGGGGTCAAGCCTTAACATATGCCTACATGTTGAGGTGGTTCATAAGAAATATGGATATAACCTGGTGCTCAATCACATCTAAAGGAGGCTGCTGAATTAACAACACTAGAGTCTCTTTTCTTCTGGATTTGTTTGTGCAAGATACTAAACCTCTTTAGTATAAAACCTGTTGGTTGGGGCTGCTGGTGGTGTAGCAGTTAAGTGTTCACGTTCTGCTTCGGTGGCCTGGGGTTCACCAGTTCAGATCCCGGGTGTGGACATGGCACCGCTTGGCAAGCCATGCTGTGGTAGGCGTCCCACATAGAAAGTGGAGGAAGATGGGCATGGATATTAGCTCAGGGCCAGTCTTCCTCAGCAAAAAGAGGAGGATTGGCAGCAGATGTTAGCTCTGGGCTAATTTTCCTCAAAAAAAAAAGACAAAAAGAAAGAAAGAAAAAACCTGTTGGCTTGGCATTTGTAGCTCTTTAGGTGGAAAGCATCCTTAATGATGAAACTTTCTCAAATTCAGCACCTCATTATGTTTTGCCCATTTTTATGCAGTTGCCTCCTTCCTGACCTCATTTCTCTCCAATCTACCATTCATACATCCTTTAGAGTGCTTCTCCTTCACAAGACTTAACACAGTTTATAACTAATATTTAGTTATTTAGTTTGTGCTTTTTGGTTGTCTATACCCACACCAGCTTTTAGCCTTTGAACAACAGACATGTGTGCCTGGCTCACCATTGCTTGGCACACATCCTAGCAGTGTATAGATAGATATTGAATTAATTAACTAGTTAATAAATTAATTATAAAGTACAGTGCTGATCACAATTCTTCTTTTTTAAATGCTTCAATTTTTCCACTCAGATGACTGGATGAATCTCAAATAACATACACAAGTATTCACTATCTGGCCACATCCGCCGTTGCAGCCTCTTCTTTCACTGCCTGCCCATAGCCTCATGTGTAGTCTCAGAAATCATAACGACTCATCTTGTTCAGATTATCCAAGAATAGCTCAGTGGCATTTAGTGAGTGGTTCTGCAGGCTGCTGAGGTATTTTGCATGCAAATAATTTACTCACATTGAAGGAAGTAGCTGGTAGATGGAGTCAAGGAAAAAAACATAAAAACAAGATTTATAAGACAGAAAGATCACAAGGAGGAAATTCCATGTAGACCGGGACTAGTGAAACTCACTTACATGTTTTTTTATTAAACTGATTATCCAGCAGCTAGCAGAGAGGACAGTATGGGCATTAAGTCTTTGACTAGTCTGAATAAGAGTATAAAGAAAACATTTTCATTTGCTGGTGGTTCTTTCAAAAGCCTTGGGAGTTTAGTTGTGGAAAAAAGTGAAAAGCTGACTCAATGTAACACTAACCAGTGTACTCCCATGGGCACCTCAACCTTAGTCAATCCAAATTTCCACCATTTCTCTAATCATAATTTTTTAAGATGCATTCTTAATTTCTCTGTCTAGAGAGAAGACACATCTATCCTTCTAAACCTAGTGCTTTTCATCTGTAGGTTTTGAATATTTGATACCAGGCCTCTAAAATTTCTGTATCATCCTACACGTGTTGGATTTATTTTTGAACATATAGCATGGTTCAGCACACATTTATTGAGCAATGCATTAAGTTGACACTTATGCCTGGTGCTGGGGATGGAACAGTAAACTAGGTAGATTCAGTTACTTACAAACGAGAGGTGGCTACATCCAATTTAAAAGGCAATTAAGAGTGAAAATAAGCCACAGTCTCACACCGGTACAATCTACTGGTAACAGCAGAGTTAGTGTAGTTAAGTAGTGAGAAATACCAATTAACAAGAAATTTTCAGCTAAATCAAGAGAAAAGACTGAATTCCTGTCCAGCGAAAGCCAACTCCAGGCTTAGGAAGGAGGTGAGCTTCCACGAAATAAGGTTTTCTTAACCTGAGTTCCATGTATAAAGAGAATCCGTGGATGGCTTTATGCGGTTCATGGATTTTAGCACAAAACCTGGCTCTGAATAAATCATGGGCAAATGATTATTATTGTTCATCAAATTATTTTTTATTGCAAGTTTTAGTAAGTGAATGGCAAAAGGTAGTATTAGGTGCCGTCAAACCCTAGGTTGAGAGTTTCTTAGCCAGTCCAGCACTGTCTAGGAAGCACAAGTATTTCTCAGAATTTACTAACTAAATACACCTCACTCATAGCTATCCCACTTATGTTATTGCCTTCAACTATTTCTTCTGTTGTTTGATTTCTAAAGTTGATTTTTTGCCACTTCAAAGTTTTAGGTCATTGTAGTAGGTTGTGTTCTTTGTTCACAATTATTTATTCCATCCCTGGCTTTATCATAGTTCCTTCACTTGGAATAGGCTCAGCTATCTCACTGGCTTTGAGCTTGGTCATGTGATTTTGGCCAATGGAACGTGAGTGGATGGGACTTACACTGTTTTCAAGCAGAAACTTCAAAGGTACTTTTGTGCTTCGGCTTTATCCCCTTGAACTTCTGCCCTCTGGATGGAAAAAAAAAAATGACCCATATAATGACTATTCCTTCACCCTGAGTCCTGGAATAAAAGCCACATGGAGCCAAGCCAAACTAAGGCCTGCCAAGGCCAGTGGAACCCAGCTGAGCCCAGCAGTGTCATAGCTGTCCCACAGTTTTCATGAATCTTAAGTGACAAATAAATATTTGTTGTTATAAGCCACCAAGATTTCAGAGTTGTTTGTTGCTATGGCAAAAACTATCATAATTTTTCCTTTTAAAAAGCCTGCAAATCAAATTAGATAACTGTCATACTTGTTAAAAAATGATTAAAGAAAACAATTTAGGTGATACAAAGAACTTCATTTAATGCTTCATGAAGTGGACAGTCTTCTTTTGGGGAAATGCAAAATGGGGCAGAAGGCAAGAAGTTTTTATAAGATAAGAATAAAGAATAAGCAAGAGACAAATAAAACATATCTGATTAGCTGGGCCACATAGTCAACCTTGTTTGGAGTGAGAGGCCTAGAGTTTAGGGATTGGCTGACTGGAGATACTGAATTTCTGGTCAAGTGGAGCATTTACAGGGGCACGAATGTCAGCAAAATTTCAGTTTGCTGACACGGCACCCAAGGCAGGAGCAACTCCATCTTGAGCCTAGAAAGTTATTTCAACATGCTTCATTCAAACCATTTTCTTCATATAAATTTTGCACATAATTTGGGTTGGTTGGCAGAGCACCCATTCTTTACAGAGAGGCCTAATACAGGCCTATTTTTCTTTTTTTGACAATCTAGTGTTCAAGGAGATAAATTTGATCTATGAACCTTTGAGATAGTGCTAAATTCCTCACATAATATTTTGAGGTGTTTAACGTAATCGAGATAAAACAATCACGTTGCATTCTTGGGATATACACTTTCTACCAGCCTCCTCCAAATAAGCACTTTCTAATGCCTCCTAAACCTTTCCCTGGGCCTGGTCTTAATCCTTCGAATCTTGAGATCAGTCATCTCCCTCCTAAACCTTCTTAATTTCTCTCTAGGAAATCATGAAATTGACCATAGAAAACATTTTCCGCTTCCTTATCTTCTTGAACACACAGAGAAATGTAATATCTCTTAAGTGTTGACAAAGGTTGAAGTATTGGGGTATTTCAGTAAGGTGATAGCTCTGCAAAGCCTCCCATCAAAATACCCATGAAATACAAACCTGCCTATAATTAGTCATCAGAAATAATAAATCACCACCACGCCACTCTTTACAGTCTCCAGCAGCCCTGACCTGAAACATCGCCTGTCCCCTGTGACTGCCAATCAAAGCAAGACAGCCCTGTTGGAGAGCTGAGCCAATTTAGCAAGTGTGGAACAGGACCAGCAGCTACTTAACATTTAGTTACACAAAATGCTCTGGAAAATAGAGATCAAAATGTGGCAAAAGTCAGACTAACACTAATAAAAATGGAAACTTCTAAACACACACCAGTGTGAAAGTGCCAGTCTTAAGTCTGGAAAACTGGTCAAAGTAACTACTTTTAGGAGCCCGGGCATTGTTTTTCTTTCCTCTGCTTCTCTCAAATTCCCTTTCATCTTCCATTATACAACTTTCATGAGAAGGCTAGTGAATGACTTAAGAACCCAAGTTCTCCAGTCAAAAACAAACACACACAACGTGAATGCAAATTTCCTTGCTTCTCCTGCTACCTGGGAGTCTGTTGCCCACAGGCAGTTCTGTCCTGCTGGACTGGAGCCTGCTGTGTTGAAGTTGAAGTTTGCTTTGAAGTCCGGCACACCGCCTTAAAAATCTCTTCCAGGGCCCGCTACCTGAGTGTCAGAATTAGTCATTAATTCTGTTAGGACAATCTGAAGTGCTTACGAACCTTGTTAAATACATACTCCTTTGTCGTGGTTATTATGGTAATTTTAAATAGAGAGATGTTAACAGCAGGGATCATTAGGGTTCAATATTCTAATGATTCTTTTGAGGAACTGAAATAAGATTTAAAAGAAGCTAGATCTAAAACTGAGACTCCTGAGGGTGTGCCTAATTTTAACCTTGGCTTATTTTGCAGCCTAAAGCTAGTGACAAAACCTTTCACTCTCTGCAAGGGAGATATAAAATTTTGATGAAATGGTATTTTATAGAAATTCTGAAGAATTCACCTTTGCCTAATTTTTGCCTTTAAATTTCCCAGATATTCAACAATTAATCCCACTAACGTTTGGTCCCTATCCCAACTCTCAGACTTGTCTACATACACACATACACATAAGTTCAGTACTATCTTAGTTCCCAAACACAATGCAGTAGCCCCCTCTTATCCATGGGCAAACGTTCCAAGACCCCCAATGGATGCCTGAAACTGTGGATAGTATGGAACCCTGTATATACCATTTTTTTCTATACACACATACTGATGACAAAATTTAATTTATAAACTAGGCACAGTAAGAGATTAACAGTAACTAATAACAAAATAGAACAATTATAAAAATAGACTATAATAAAAGTTATCTGAATGTGGTCTTTCTCAAAATATTGTATTGTGCTCACCCTTCTTCTCACGATGGTGTGAAATGATACAGTGCCCATGTGATGAGATGAAGTGAGGTGAAAGATGTAGACACTGTGACATAGCATCCTGGATGGGACTAAGCGAAATTTCATCACGCTACTCAGAACAGTGCATAATTTAAAACTTTTGAATTGTTTATTTCTGGAATTTTCCATGTAATATTTTCGGACCATTGTTGACCATGGGCAGGAAACCATAGAAATCAAAACCACAAATAAGGGGGGACTACTGTAGACATATATCAAGAATCTCCAAACCACAGACTAGAAGGAATGGACCTCAGCTACTCACACAGACTCAGTGAGCCTGTTTAGATTAAGGTTTACATATGGCTCCCTTAGCCTTTTTCCTGACAAGCTGGCCTGATTATCCTAAGAACAACCCCATCTCCCAGTTTTCTGGTTAATTCATTAGATGGATGCTTCTGACCAGCTTCATCTCCCCGGGTCAGACAGGTAACAATGGCCTTGTGATTAAGCATAGGTGCTTGGAGCCTTCTGTCTGGGTGCAATCCCAGTCTGTTCATTCCCGAGGTGTGATGGTTTTGTTTCCTGACCAGTAAAATGGGAGGACTAAAACAGTGGGACCTACCTCCTAGGCCTGTTAGGATAAGTTAATGTCTGAAAGCACATAGAGCAATGCCAGGCATATGAGGAGTGCTGCACGTTTGTTAAAGAAATGCAATGACCATGACTGTCAGCTCAGAATACCAATTGCCCACCTGGACGCAGAGAGCTTCCTTTACTCCTAGACACTCCATGAGGCTTTAATGGAAGCCAAGTCAATATTGCCCGCCTGAGTTGGCTACAGATACGGGGCACTGTGCCTCACTTGCCCTTCTTCCTACTATTATACCTGAGTTTTTACCTTAATCTTTTGCTGTGCAATCAGCATCATTGACGTTATCTGGATTCTTATTAAAAATGCAGAATTTCAGGCCCCATCCCAAACCTACTAAATCAGAATCTGGAGTTTAGATGTTCACCCAGGTAATTTAGGTGTATATTGATCTAAGAAACACTGCCTTAGCACTTATTTCCTAATGCACATCTCCACTGTGAGATTCTGAAGAGGCGATACATAATTTGTTCCTAATAATACAAGACCATACTTGGCAGATAATCATGAAAAAATAATTAGAGCTAAAGTAAAGTAATTTCTACAATGTGCTCATTCTCCCTTTCTTGCATTCTGATATGAATTTTCTTGAGCAAACAGGAAAGGAAGAAGGAGAGTAACAGCCTGTGTGCTGGGAACTGAGCTTTTAAGCCCTAGGACCTGCAGGACGGTCTGTTGGAAGTGGAGGCTGCCCATCCCGCATCCCTGCAGCACTGAGAGGTGCTGGCCTTATGTACGAATATCAGAAGTGTTTCCAAACTCTGTAAGAAACAAATCATTGTGCCTCTTATCCAGTCAATCTCCAGATGTTACAGAGTACCATACAAATCCCTGGGCATAAGAAATACCACCCTGGGGGCCGGCCCTGTGGCCAACTGGTTGGGTTCGCTTGCTCAGCTTCAGTGGCCCAGGGTTTCACCAGTTCAAATCCTGGACATGGACTTAGCACCACACGTCAAGCCATGCTGAGGAGGCACCCCACATAGCACAACTACAAGGACCTGCAACTAGAATATACAACTATGTACTGGCGGGCTTTGGGGAGAAGAAGAAGAAAAGAAAAGAAAAAAGAAAAAGATTGGTAACAGATGTAAGCTCAGGTACCAATCTCTAAAAGAAAGAGAAATAGCACACTAGTCATTTCCAAATGACATTTTCTACTCCACAATGGTTTCCTCTATGCCCCTCCCTCCAAAAAGATTACATATAGTTTACATGCTCATTTTTTTTAAGGTTTTAAGAATAAACATAACACAAAGAACATAAAAAATCACTTATTATAGCACATCAAGATACAACTTTTACTAATATAATTAGTTTTATATATATATATACACTCCTATATATTTGTATGTATTAAATAAGGTAAAATAATGTTTTTTGTAATTTACTTTAAGCACTTAATGATGCATGCTTGGGTATTAAAAAAATGCTTTTAAAAGCTATGCTTTACCTACAAAACCTAAAGTCATCAAGTGAATTAGAGAAAAAACCCCAACTATTTGCACATTAGGATATGTGTCTATTAAAGAGGACTATCTCCACATATTTCATTACTTTACAATGCATCATCTTCAACATTATACAAAGGGAATTGCAGTTACTGCTCAATGTCAAACTAATGGAAAGTTTGTTCATAGAAAAAAATTGCACCTAAATTAAAAAATGACAAAGCTAATTTGATTCCAGCTTCTAGTAAAATAAAATAATACATGTATGAAGAAAGCCTTTCTCTCAGGCAGCAATTTTGTGCTCAACATTCTAAATTCTTTCCTGGAGCAAATAATTATAGTTGACTCATCAACCAGTAAAAGGCAGCATCAATAGAGAAAATGATTACAGAGCTGTTATCATAGTTTTAATATAGTTATCTTAACAACTTCTTGCCAGAAATCTAATCATTTCTTATAATGACATGAACATCTCTTGGCTGATCAACAGGTCTTTCTCCTTTGGTCCATAGTATTTTTAATAATGATTTTTCCTACATGCTTAAAACACATACACACACACACACACACATACACGAAACCCTCCAACTCAGTATCAACAAACAAAGAATATTTATATTCTCCTGCAAATAGAAATCTTAAAAGAAAATCATCTTTAGATGGTGTAATTCAGAAGATCAAAAAAATTTCATAAGGTATGCAGTTTCTGTCGATTATTAGTTCCGCCCAATTCAATATGTTAGCTATACTATAGCCACAAGATGGCTACTACACAACTGTGTCCAGTAAGAAAGGAGAAAAGCGTCACAGGCACAGGCTTAAACCAACCCGTAGTGAAGGGAATGGGGTGATCATGAGGGGTTTATTCTAACAATGTTTGACTGCCAGGGGCTGTTCCACCACTGTCCCATCTTCCACACCAGCACACACACATAGCTTTGCTGAGGACCTGAGGACAGTAGATAAACAAGATAAGGTGTCTGTTGGAAAGGAGGAAAGGTTGGAAGTAGCTGATGGGAAGACAAGCAGCGATGTCTGTTACATCTAACAACTTTATGTTGCTCCTCAGATGCCCAGAACCCCACATGGGAATACAACACACTCTGTACCCAACAGTTTGTCTTCTAGACTATAAAGGTTCTCATTTTTGAAGATATGATCTGAGTCCAGCTCTAGGAGGTACTGTGCCAGGGATATAAAGAGACCTTATAACATTCACGTATTCATTTGGCAATTATTTATTGAACTATTGTTGTGGCAGCTTCTATAATGATACTGGGGTCTTTGACTTCAGGCAGTTTATGGACCAATGGGGAGGACAGGCATGGAAACAAATAATAGTTTTTTATTTATCAACTATTAATAATAATAAAATAATCAGCATAATAAATTGCTGATAAAATAATAATAACCTCTGTTAATATAGTATTTTTAATATGCCAGGAACTATTCTAAGTACTTTATATATAATTATACATTTGAACTTTGCAACAACCTTATGAGGTGGAAACCATTATTATCTCCATTTTACAGAGGATAAAAATGAGACTTGGAGAAGTATAATTTCTTGGCCAAAAAGCCACAGTAACTTGCCCAAGATGTATCATTTGTAAGTGAAAGAGCCAGAACTGAACCCCCATGATTTGAGTCTAACATCCATGTTATTAAGGACTACAAGGCAGTGTCTCTCTGTGTATTACAAGGTTTCCATATAAATCGGTATAGTGGCACAAAAGACAAGGCATTGAGGGATTGGGACACATAAGGTTGAACAGAGAAGCAACATTCAATTCATGGAGGACTTGGTCTGCTTTCCTGAGAATGTGCAAATACGATTTTTCACCCAAAAAGCTATACGCATAGGAAATGCTTTAAAAACTTTGGTTCAATATTCCAAATCTCATTATAGTCGCTCTTCTCCTGGGTCTTGACACTTCCACCAGTCACTGCTGGGATGATATACCAGGGTGCTATCATCTCAGAACGCATAGACTCTCTCCCTTCTTCTCTTGCATCCTGGAAAGTCTTTCTAGTCTGGGAGAAAAGCTGCCTTCTCACTCTTACTTTTCTAAGACACTCTGGTTATAGCTTCAAATCTCTTTCTCCATGAAAATGACCTGAAATCTCCTAAAAACTCAGCATTTTCAAAACAAATCCAGGAAGACTTGCAGACTTCCTCTACTTTCACCCCTGCCAAGTGCCTTCTCTGAAGCAATGGCCTATAGAGCAGCTCATCCCACTGAAGTCAGGAAACAGACTGGGGAAATAAAAAGGAAAACAACATAAATCACCCGTGAAGAGTTTATAGTTTTTCTTACAGCAATGGGGAGCTATTGAAAGGTTTTAAACAGATGACTAATATGATTGCATTTGGGTTTAGGGAGATAAATCTAAGGGTAGGAGGGAGAAAATCAACCTAGAAGCAGGAGACCACCAGTGAGGAAGCCATTACAATAATCCAGGACAGAAATAACTCATACTCTGTTAGTGAGGATTGGGAATCAAGGGTGCTCAAGAGAGATGTTCAAGGGGCATGATTTTCACTTTCACAGGGCTTACAATTTATTTAGGAAGATTATAGTTAGATTTATTGAACTCTTTTTACATGCCAGATTCTCTGCTAAATGCTTTATGTGAAATAATTTAAAATATCTCATTAGTAATTCTCATATTGATTGTATGTTGAAATGATAATATTTTGGATCTATTGGGTTAAATAAACTATACTATCAAAATTAATTTCACTTTTTCTTTTATTTTTTTCTGAATTTTTATTTATTTATTTTGGTGAGGAAGGCTGGCCCTGGGCTAACATCTGTTGCCAATCTTCTTTTTGCCTGAGGAAGATTGTCACTGAGCTAACACCTGTGCCAATCTTCCTCTATTGTGTATGCGGGATGCCACCACAGCATGGCTTGATGAGCAGTGTGTAGGTCCATGCCTGGGATCTGAACCCGTGAACCCCGGTCTGCCAAAGCAGAAAACATGAATTTAACTGCTACCCCACTGGGCCAGCCCCTCTTTTTTTATTTTTAATGTGACTACTAGCATTTGTGGCTTTCACTTTATTTCTATTGAACAGTGCTAATCTAGAATATATGGCCCCCTCCCTTGCCTACCATCTCTCTCTCTCTTTTGGTTCATTCTCCTTGACTACAAGGAAGCTTTTCCATCTTTGGAAAAACAAATTAAAAAAAACACGTCCTCAATCCTTTCTCTCTCATTAAGCAATTTCCCCATTTCTTTGTACGTATTGCCCAATTCTTGAATGAGGACAATAGGAGAATGTTTTACTTTTATTGAGAGTCTCCTATGTACCACCACTGGGGCTAAACATTTTATTTGTCTTATCTAATTCTTACAATGATCAGATAAGTTCTGTTAATCACTCCAATTTACATATGAAGAAACTGAGGCTCAGAGAAATAAATGGTTTTAAATGGGGTCTCACAGAATATAGGTATTTATGAAGTGATGTTGCAAAAATTCCTAAAGACACATTTGATTCCGAAACCCATACACAACCTCCCAGATCCATGATGCCACTTCTTAGCCAAAAAAACCCAAAATAAACAAAACCCACATGTGCTCTTTTAATTTCTTGCAACTTACTCAGTTTTCTAAGTGAAAATCTTGCCTTCCAACTTCACTAGTTTAATAATATGCATTTTTGGTTCTTATATCACTTAAGATGCTACATTTTTGCCACAGTTGACCACATTCCTGAGTTTTCCTCCTCCTTTGACTTCAGAAACATTCCTATCTGTTGTAAGGGCATTTAGAGACTTGCCACCTATATAACCATACGCTCTTTTATTTTTTATTAAGGCACTGATTACATTGTACTATAATTTATGTAACTATCTGTACTCATTAACATTGACGTGCTTATTAGAAGGCATTGTATTTTAATCATATTTATATATAGTAGTCTAGTATAGTACCTGAAAACATAGAAAGCATTTGATAAATGATAGTTTACTTGGAATGAAAGGGCATTCATAATCAATCAATATTATCTGTGACTTCCAAAATATGGAGGAAAAGGATGAGTCAAAAATATTCCATAGTTTCAAATCTACATTATTAGGAAAATGGCAGAGACTTTTACAGGAGAGGAGACAGAAAATAACATTTGGTCTTAAATTAGTTTTATCTGAGATGATGATAAGACATGTAATTGATCATATAAGTCTGTTAGAGATTTAGAAGTTCTACTGACATACATATTTGGATGGATGTCAGGGCATAACAAGCCAAGAAAAACAGCTAAAATTCCTGAGTGTACCTGCTATGGGCCTGGGTCTGAAATAAAAACGTTCCTGGTTTTATTTCATGCAGTGTTCTCAGATACTCTATCATATAGGTGTTACTGTTCTCATTTTACAGATGATAAGAATGTAACATAGGTTGCCCGAGACCACACAAATAATAAGTGATAGAGCCAGAATTTGCATCCAGTTTTACGTCCCATCTGGGTTGCCAAATTTGATATCGAACCTGGACTGTCCCAATTCTCTACAGAGCATAAGACCAGAACCAAAATTGAGAAACATGGGCTTGATGAGCTCCTTCATATGCTGCCTTTTTGACCACTTTTGTTTATTAGAATGAAAGGATAGAAACATTTTGTAAAATTCCCCACCCTTCTCCAGTTTTAATCACACTTGCTGGAAGTAACCTCTTAATCACTTCACTGAGTATCCTTCCAAAGATTTAGCAACTCGTTTTTTCTTATTTATTTGAAACTGTGAATTGAAATGTTTACTATGTCAGTACATATATATCTGCCTCATTGTTTCCAAGAATGCCAAATATTACATACTATGAATATGTAATAATTTATGTAACTTTTATAAGTGATGGTTTTTAACCTCATGCTGTTATAATTAATGCTATGATAATCATTCACGTACATAAATCTTTGTGCAATTATGTATCTGTAAGATAAATTCTTAGAAGTTGTATTTCTAAGCCAAATAATAAGAACATAAAATTTTGGCAAATATTGCCGATTTACTTTGCCCAAAATCCTGCATCAATATATGTTCATACCAAGAATGGATGAAAATGTCCATTTCTGTAGGGATACTTTTAAAGATCTAATTTTGTACTTTCATGACCTTCCTGAGGGTCATGGTATGCAGGACCCTTGCCTGGTAAATATTTTTGGGGGGTTGTCTCTATAAAAAATTTGAGTCACTAAAGACAAGCATTTTGTCCCCATTCTGACAGCCCAATCGTACGCTACCTTGGAAAAAAATATCTTACAGGCCAACGGGAAAAATTGCTCACTAGGACACTCTTCTTGAATGAAGGCCAAGCTACAGAGCCCTAGATAATCCCCATAGGTTCAATTCCCAGAGCTTTTAAGGAGCATCTGGTCATCATGAAGTGTCCAGGGTAGGGGAGCATCCCAAAGAGGAGAAACAGGGACCAGAACCCCCATGGGTCCTTGTCCCAGTTCAGGAACTTTTCCCAGAAGGCACTATTGTCACCAGCTGGCCCAGGAAGGAGGAGGACTTACAAAATTTAAGGAAGGCATCCTAAAATGTGAGATCCCCTGAGGAGCAGGGTGGGTCAGAGTTCCTCTACCCCAATTGTTGCCTGGATCAAAGGATGTTATCAACTATACCACCTAGCAAGGAAGCCATGGGAATGAGTTAAGTCTCTGGAAAAAAATGTTAAAATAACCACAAAACCAAAAACTAGGAAATGGGAAACGTTTGCAGATAAGTGGAACCATCTGACGGAGAACATGCGGGTTGATATGCTAGAGATAAAGAGATCTAAAGAAGTGATTTAAGGGCCCTCCCCACTTCTTTCAGAAAAGCTGACACATTTCGAAAACACGTTTTCAGAAATAATTCTACACATTTGCCTTACCATTTATGAGAGAAATAGCAAGACATTTTGATCTAACGGGGAGGATGGAAAAATGTCATGGAAGTTTGATTCAACAGGGCTGAAGGTTTTATTATCATCTGGTTTATTATACTTAACAATTCTCTGTCTATTTCACCCCTAGGGAGTGTCGAAAGCTGTGAAATTCATTCCATTCAGACTGACTTTCCTCTTGCTCAGACCCCCATGACTGAGGGCCAAAGCTGGGACTGGTGGAATACGGGCACAGGACCAGACCCTCTCTGGCAACTCTCACTTATTCTCCCATCATATTTTTCAGATTAAGAAAATATGTTGAGATTGGGATTATATATTGATAACAATGGTGTGGGGGTTAATTTTATGCATCAATTTGGCTGGGCCACAGTACCCAGATATCTGGTCAAACATTTTTTTGAATGTTTCTGTGAGAATGCATTTTAGATGAGATTAATATTTAAATCAGTGGACTTTGAGTAAAGCGATTACTCTCTGTTTTAATTTAGGCAACTATAACAGAATACCCTAGGCTGGGTGGCTTATAAACAACAACGTTTCACAATTCTGGAGGCTGGAATTGGCACCCAAGATCAGGGTGCCAGCATGGTGAGATTCTGTTGAAGTTCCTCTTGCGAGTTGCTGAGTGCTGACTTCTCATTGTAGCCTCCTACGGCAGAGGGAAGAGAAAGGAAGCAAGCTCTCCCTTATAAGTCTCTTCTTATAAGGGCACTAATCCCACTCCTGAGGGCCACACCCTCACGACCTAGTCACCTCCCAAGGGCCCCACCTCCTAATACCATCACATTAGGTATTAGGATTTCAACATAGGAATTTTGGGGGTACACAAACATTCAAACCATAACACCGAGGAAAGACCTCGTACACAGTTGAAGGCCTTAATAGAACAAAGACTGGCCGCCCCAGAGCAAGAAGAGATTCTGCCAGCAGGCTGCGCTTGGACTTGAACTGCGACTTCTCCGGATCTCCAACCTGTGGGTCTACCCTGCAGATTTTGAACTCACCAAGCCTTCACAGTCATGTGAGCCAATTTCTTAAAAGAAATCTCTCTCTCTCTATGTATACATCCTATTGATTCTATTTCTGTGGAGATCGCTGACAAGTACAAATGGCTAAGATTTATTGAGCATCTATTATGGGACAAGTACTTTTCCAAAGATTTCACAAGTATTAACTATCTCATTTAATCTTCACAACAACTAAGAGGTGGTTAGTTTGATAGTTAATGTTAGCTCCACTTCACAGAAGAGGCAAAGGAGGCCCTCCCAGATTAATTGACCAAAACTGCACTCTTTGTGGCAAATTTGGTATGTAAACACAGACAGTCTGATACTACAGCCCATGCACATAGCCACCATTTCACCCCTAGCCAAAGTACAGGGTATTAGAGGAGACATATTATCAAATCTCTCAAATGGACACTGGTCAAGTAGAGCAATTTTTTTATTGCACTTAGAAAATGCCAGTTTGGGAAAATATATATTTATGTTGCTAATTAAGTAATAGGAAAAGGATGTTTTGTACTAGGACTGTAATCAGCCCTATTCAAGACTTTAAAGTTCAGAGCCTGAATGGAGTTGATTGCCGGCAAGATTCGACGCTCAGCAGACAATCAAATCACTCATTTTTCCTGGATGTTTTCTTATTTAACAGAACCATAAGGGACATCTTCAGGGCAGATGATATTTCAAATTATTAAGTTTTTTCTCTTAACTCTGCCTGGTTGAATCATTGTTGTTAGCCAGCAAATGGGTCACCACAACCTTGAAAAAGTAAATGACCTTATTGTAAGTTTTGACCTTGCTCGCAGCATCTTCCCTGCTGGTTTGTTAGCTCTGAGTGTGGGGTATTGTTTCAGTTGGGCAAGGTCTTTGAAGCTCCACTTTTTGCCATCCCTCCCTCCCTAATGATTTCAAGCTGTTCAAAGAACTGCTTTGAAACACACGCGGGAGCCTAATGTTTTATAGTAAGGCTGATTTAAAACAAGCCTGAAATAGCACTTGCTTTTAGGGAACTAGGGCGGCTGTGACTAAATGGACAGTACAAGCTCCTTCAAAATGTCCCCTTGCTTGATCGCTCGGAGATGGGTTTGTCTTTCATTATGTGTAGCAAAAAAGAAAATGTAGACTTCTGGAATTTATAACAAAGCAACAATGTAATACTTGCTTTACTAGGATTTAAAAACAGTGCACATGAGAGTTTATAATATACAAACAATTTCAGGGTAACTGCGATGCCAGCAAAGGAATGAAATAAGTTATTCGTATTGATTTTTCTTTCAATGTAGGGAAGGCTAGGAGCCAATATATTTGTTTCTTTAAAAGATGCAATGCAATAAGAATTTAATTTGTGTAGACAGTCCTAAACAAATTGGGGCAATAGGGAAATCACTGTCATATTACTTTTATTTAATACTTACTAAGTAACAACTATGTCTAACAAATGCCTTCAAAACAAATATACCATCACCTAGATTTTGTTTATTAGAACCTATCAATTAGGTTCATATGTTACAGAAAGATGGCTTTTCTATCAGTTCTACAATCTAGACACTATTTCTTAAGCATTTACCTGTAGCAGTATATAACATTATGCCTTGCACATAGTGGATGCTCAATAATTCTTTCCTGAGTGAATGATGTTAGACAAAATAAAAAACATACTATTTTTAAGCCATAGAGAAACAGAAGGCTCTCATACTAGAGATATGTAGAACTGGAAGCAGGAAAAAAAAAACAAAGAAATATTTTTTAAATAGCTAGTGGTCAGCATTAATCCCTAAATGATAGCCTAAGATTGGTAAGAATTATTTTCCCTTAGGATCACAAATTCAGTGTAGGGAAGGGTAGGGTAGATTACAGTGGCTAAATCACCATGAAAAAGGGACTTTTCCATGAGAGAAAGAAAGAAAAAAAAAGAGTGGAAGGAAGACATGAAAAAGAAGAAGAAGGCATGAATTAGTGGAGATACACGTGCTGCCAGCAATGGCAGCTGCTGAAGGGTTTATTAGCTCTTTATTGCTGCCGTAACAAATTACTGCAAACTTTGTGGCTGAAAACAAAACAAAATTTATGATCTTACAGTTCTGTAGATGAGAAATCGAGAAATCTTAAGTTAAAGTCAAGGTACCAACAAGGCTGCATTCCTTCTAGAGGCTCCAGATGAAAATTTTTTTGCCTTTTTCAGCTCTGAGAGACCGTCCATGTATTTGGCACATGGTCCCCCTTTATCTTCAAAGCCATCAATGGCTTGGGGTTTGTAACATAAGAAATAGAAGACAAATAATACCTCTTGATTGAAAGGCTTCTCAAAGATCTTCTGGTAGTCGTTGATGTTATGTTTCCAGAGAAAGGAGACAGGAGATTGGGGCACAAGATTGTCTCTATCTGTTTTATCTGTTTATTTTCTGTTTCTACCCAGTAGAATGTAATCGTCATTCATGAGCGTTCTGGCACATAATGAGTATCAACAAAGACGTTTGGAACAAATAACTTGATGAAGACAAAGCTCTTTCTTTTGAATCATAGAATAAGTAGAACATAACTAGATGCCTCCAGATAGCCAGCTTCTCCACCATGTCGTGAGTGCTGGTGTGCAGTAAGGGAGAAAGAGACCAGTGGACTAAGAGAAGCTGAATAAAGAGATGAAGCAAGAGAAAGAGAATCTTGTTTGTTTGGGTCCCTGGATTTATGCTTGTCTGAAGTCAGCCCATTTCTCAACTACCAAATTAAATGTACCGGTAAGTTATACTTCATGTCTGAGTTTGTTGAGTTGAGTTTCTATCTTCTATAACAGAAAGAGTCCTGGTAATACATCCACCATTGTCCTATTGAGTCTCTTTCCTTTTCTTGAAATTAGCACTAGTTTTCTGTTTCGCTACATTAAGAATACAGAGGTCCTTGTCGGTTAGAAATAAATCCAGCTGTTTCCTCCCTTGCACAGTGCACTGGATATTTTAACAAAAATTAAATATAAGAAAAAGAAAAGGAAAAGTCTATGCCACTTTATTTTATTCTCATAGGTTTTGTTGAATGCCCTGAGCATATAGAGATATGTTAATTTACATGGTTGCTGCTACAATATATAATGGTAATTTAAAATAAGACAGGAAAAAACTTGGATGGGAACTAAGTTCAAATTTCAAAAGAAGGACTGCTTGGACTTCAACCCCCAAACTGTGCGTCTTTAATTATGTCTCTTTGTGAAAAGCACCTGAATGTTTTCAGACCCTAATCAGTCCTATCCTATTTGTGACAATGCAAAAAAAAAAAAAAATCCAATCAGATTAAATGCTATTCTTGGTAACAGTATCCAAAACACTTTCTACTTTCTGAATCCCTCTGTAAACATGTCAGCACTTCAGCTTCTACTCGTTTTGTTTTTTCATCACCGCCAAGCATCAAGGTCGATAAAACATTTGAAAGAAATGAATATGCTGTACATATCAAAAGATATACTGTATGCATGTGAGCAAAGGACTTGCAGTGCTCCGTTTTATTGAACTCCTATTTCATTTCCAAAGCCGAGAAGAACGAGGACCACGGCAGATCTATCAAGTAGGTGGGCTTTAATATTTACTTTAGTCATAAAGAGCAAGCGACATGATGAGGAGTCACTAGCGTAGTAGAAACTCAGGCTGTCAGTGCCAGAAAATGAAATTTTTATTTATGGAAGTTGTAAGCTCTAGGAATGACATGTATTATTTTTCTGTTCCTGTTGATTTATAGATTAAATGAATTAGTAGTCACTAAGTTGCAGCTTCATATTTTTTCTCCTTAGAATCCAAGATTTTAAAAATGTCTAGATGGAAAGTTTTTCAAGAGACAAGAGATAAATGGACTAAAATGCCTAAACTTTCTTTAGAAGAGAATGACAGAAACGCTATGAACGCAGACCTGCAGAGATACAGCTATTATGCTTTGGTTTCCCAGATAATGAATGACGTTAAATAGTCCTTTTTCTCACGTAAAATGTGAAATGAATGCATTTTCTTTGTAGAAATGGCATTCATTTTATGAGTCTTTTGAGTTTACAACAATGTTCCTAGGTTGCGATGCCTATATCTTCATTTTTAAATAGATACTTTGAACTTTAAATACTACACTTCTGTTTTCTGATTTTGAAATTCTTTTTACTAAACCATCCTGGTTTAATACTGTATTTGTACAAAACGAACACCTGAAACCACTTTATTAACTAATGCACATGCTGTTGAAAAACACAAGGAAAAAACACTAAATTATATTATACTTATTCAGGTTGTTAATTTCAGCATAAGCATTTTTGATCTCCTTTTCTAACATTTCTTAACAATGCAATTTGAGGAGAATAACATTTTTTCTCTTTCACTTAGTTTCTTAATGGGAGAGTGTGGTGAGGGGTTCCTACAACATGCCAGATACTGTTAAAAGAATTGGAGATTCAGTGATGAGTGAGAGAGACAGTGTTTTTTCTTCGTAGAGAACATTGATTGGAAGGGGTAGTAATAAATAAGTAAACAAATAGACGATCTAGTTCCCAATTGTAATAAGTAGCATGAAAGAAATGACCTACGTGATATATCAGAAAGCAATTGGTTAAGGAGTAGACGATACTAAATTAGACGGAGTTGTGAGAGAAATCCTTTCTGAGGAGGACACTAAACATGACTCATGAAGAATGAAAAGGGGCTGGGCACGTGGTGAAGGGGTGGAAAATATTTCAAGTAGAGGGAACAGTAACTGCAAAGACTCTGAGGTTGGGAAAAGCTTGGCAAATTTACAAAGCTGAAAGGAAACTGGTTTGAATGCATATAGTAAGGGAGGTGAGATGAGAAAACACTGAAAAGATAGGTTTCCCCTAGGTAACACCTGACTACTCTGGTCTGTTTGTCTCTCCAAAATTCATATGTTGAAAACTTAGCCCCAAAGTGATGGTATCAAAAGGTGGGGCCTTCGGGAGGTCATCAGGTCATGAAGGCAGAGCCCTCAATGGCATTAGCACCCCTATAAGAGACCCAACAGAGAGCTGCCTTGCCCCCTCTGCCATGTAAGGATACAATGAGAAGTCTGCCACCTGGAAGAGGGCCTTACCCTACCACGCTGGCACCCTGATCTCAGGCTTCCAGCCTCCAGAAGAGTGAAAAATAAATTTCTGTTGTTTATAAGTCACCCAGTCTGTGGTATTTTGTTATAGCAGTCTGAGCAGACTAAGACACTGGCCTTATAGGCCATGATGGTATATTTGGATTTTATTCTAAGAGTAGAAAAAGTACAAGCAGTACAACCTGAAAAAATAGTTATAAATAAAAGTAAAATTATTAAAGTAAAATATTAAGCAGGGGAATGATATGATATGCTTTACGATTTGAAAATTACTTTGGAGATCTGTTTCACAACAATGTGAATGTACTCAACAGTACCAAACTGTACACTTAAAAATAATTAAGATTGTAAAAAATCTTATTTTGCCTCTTTTGAAAATTCTATCTAAGTAGAGAAAATATTGCACCATTAAAAAGAAATCTATCTGTTGTTTGAAGAATAGACACTGGGAGAGAATGAGTGGAAGCAGGGAGAGATTATTGCAGTGATCCAGAAAAGAAAGAACAGCGACTTGGATTAGAGTGGTGGCAGTAGGAATGGATGGAAGTAGATGGAGTCAGGACTTATTTTGGGAAAAAAATAACCAAAAAGATATTTGATGAATGGAGTGAAAACGAAAGATATTTGATAATGAATGAAAGAAAAAGGGAGGAATCAAAACTAATCTCTATTTAGGACATCATTGTCACAAAGAATAAAAATGGTGGGATGGTGAGATTACTCTCACAGATCAAAAAAGACTCAAGACAAGTGATTATCAGTGGCATGGTTAATTGAATACTAGATCAAAACACAAAAGGAATAAGATTTCCAGCAATGGCAAAAAGTTGGCAAGTTTCTCCCACAAAAAGCCTATAAAACTAAATTCAGTTATCAAAACAACCATTTCGGGGCTCTGAAAATCAACCAAAAGCAATCACTTGAGAAATATTTAGTCCTGAAAAATTTCTACACTTTGGGAAAGAACAGTGGGAGTCCATGGCTTTCTTGCCTGGGGTTGCTGCCACCCTCCCCTGAGCCCGGATGGTGCTGCAGTTCTACCAGGGTGGGGCTGATTTGATTTGCACCAGAGGGAATCAAGGGGTCTTGTCAGTAACAGGAGAAAAGTTGGTAATAGACAAATGAAAACAGCACATAGCTCTGCAAGCTGAAGGTTTTGGACCTGATTGGGGTCAGTAAGAGACCAGTGCTTAGACAGAAGTTTAACATAGAGATCCTGAAAATAAAAGGACCATAGAGGGAGTAGATAAGCTGTCCACACATCCCTGGCTGACTGGAGGGATGTGTGCATATGCAAAGAAGACCTGAAAAACCCTGAACTCTCTACCCAATCCTGAATGACTGGAAATCTGTTCACATGAATAGGAGAAACATGCAAGGATCCCAAAAATTGTATTCACCAATCCACGTAGATTTATTGGCAAAAGGTGAAAGGCTAACTAGCACAAACTCTAACTGGCTAACTAAACTAAACATTGGCTGCCTATGAAGACATACAGATTTAAGGGCTATCCATGAGAATCCCAGTTAAAAAATAAAATTCATAACAACACCAAATGCTGGCGAGGATGTGGAGCAACAGGAGCTCATTCATTGACGGTGGGAATGCAAAATTGTATAGCCACTTTGGAAGACAATTTGGTGGTTTCTAACACAACTAAAGATATTCTTACCATGTGATCCAGCAGCTGCACTCCTTGTTATTTACCCAAAGGAGCTGAAAACTCATGTCCACGCAAAAGCCTGCAAATGAATGTTTATAGCGGCTTTATTCATAATTGCCAAAACTTGGAAACAATCAAGATGTCCTTCAGTGGTTAAATGGATAAATAATCTACAGTCCATCCAGACAATGGAATATTATTCAGTACTAAAGAGAAATGAGCTATCAAGCCTTGAAAAGATATGGGGGAACTTTAAATGCATATTATTAAGTAAAAGAAGCCAATCTAAAAAGGTTGCATACTATGACTCCAACTTTACAACATTCTAGAAAAGCCAAAACTATGGAGACAATAAAAGGATCAGTGGTTGCCAGGAGTCGGGGGTGGGAGGAAAGGGAGAAAGGTGGAGCACAGAGGATTTTTAAGTCAATAAAAATATTCTATATGATATTATAATGATGGATATATATCGTTATACATTTGTCCAAACTCATAGAATGTACATCAAGAGTGAAGTGCAATGTGAACTTTATTAATTTATTATTTAACCACAATATAAACTAATTTATTATGTGAAATGAATTTAGGAAAAGAAATGTAAGATTTGTACAATGAAAACTACAAAACGCTGCTGAGAGAAATTATACAAAGTCTGAGTAAATGCAGAGACTTTTTACATTCATGGATTAGAAGATTCAATATTGTTGAGAAGGAAATTCCCACCAAATTAATTAATAGAGTCAATGCAACCTCTATCAAAATCTCAATAATTGAGTCCTGTAAAAATTGATAAGCTGATTCTAAAATTTACGTGGAACTGCATAGAATTTTAGATGAAATAATTCAGAAAAAGAAAAAATTTGAAGATCATACACTACCCACTTTCAAAACTTAGTACAAAGTTATACCAATCAAGACTATGTGATATTGGCATAAGGATAGAGGCATAGATTCTCAAAAGAGAATTTAGAGGCCAGGAATAAACACATTTATGATCAACTGATTTCAACAATGGGCAATTAAATGTGGAAAGAACAACTTATTTAAAAAAATCTACTTCTCCTAGCATCAGTTTTTTGTTCTTCAAATTTGTTACTTTTCAAAATTATTTCATATTTATGCATGGTGTGAGATAAAAATCTAAGTTCATTTTTCCCCCTTATCTCACTCCATCTATAAATATTAACTCAAAGTATATAATTGACTTACATGTAAAGATAAAACCATAAAACTTCTAGAAGAAAATTTAGAAGAAAAGTTTGTGACCGTGTTGTTAACCTAAAAAGCAAATACATGAGTTATTTTACCCTCTAAACAAGTTTATTTGGGAATAGCCAAAAGAATTGCAATTCAAGATGTGCATGCAATGGCCAACCATAGGCAAAGCTGGAGAGACAAATGAAACGACTTGACCTTATAGAGCAAAAGGGGTAGTAGGGAGGGGCTATTTTAAACATAAGTCCGTTGGAGGCAAGTAACAGTTCAGGATGACAATGGCTTCTCGTTGGCTGAGCTGTAGTGTTTCTCATTGGCTGAGCTGTTGCTACTTGGGGAGAGAAATCTTCCTTAAATAGTAAAGTAGTTACCTTCCTGCTGGAGATGCAAGCATGTTTCTCTTCCTGTTTAGAGTAATTGACAACGTATGATAGGGTGTGAGAACTCTCCCTACAGAACTTCTTGACTCCAATTTAAGGAGTTTCCTTTATCCGTTTCACAGCATTAGGGAAGATTTCTTGGGTATGATATCAAAAGCATGATCTATAAAGAAAAAAATAGAAAATATGGACTTCGTCAAAGTTAAGAAGATAAAGACAAGCCACAGGCTGAAAAAATATTTGAAAATCATATATCTGGTAAAGAATTTATATAGAGAATATATAAAAAACTTTTACAATTCAATAATATGAAAATGCAGAAATTTTAAAAAATGGGCAAAATATTTGAATATACACTTCACCAGAGGATATATATGAATGACTGGTAATCATGTGAAAAGATGCCCAAAATAATTAGTTATTAGGGAAATGGAAACTGAATCTGTAGTAACATAATACTACATACCCATTAGCATTGCTACACTCAAAGCAAGGGTTCATGAGGCTGGGCAGAACTTGGATTCCTAGTGAGACTGTATATTTATAAAACGGAATATTAATGAATGAACTAATAACAACGTGGAAGTATCTCAAAAACATTATGCTAAGTGAAAGAAGTCAGATGCAAAGGATTATCTATTTTATAATTCCATTTAAATGAACTTTCAAGAAAAAGCAAGTATATAGAGAATGCAATTAGATTAATGGTTGTTTGGGGCTGGAGCTGGGAACAGAAATGGACTATAAATGCATATGAGGGAACTTTTTAGAACAATGGAAATGTTCTAAGACTGGAAATGTGATGATGATTGCACAACTCTAAAAATTTACTTAAAAAATATTAGATTGTCTGCTTGCAACTGCTGATTGTTAAGGTATATAAATTATACCTCACTTTTAAAAACAAAGAGCTACAAAGGACAACTTGGGACTATTTGAGGAAATTTTAACATGAACTTTACATTAGTTCATATAATTACATCAATGGTAAATTCCTTGTATTTTTCTGGGCAGATGTTCTTATTCTTGTTGACAGTATTTACAAGTGAAATGTGCTGATGATTGCAACTTCTTTTCAAATGGTTCCATCAAAATAAAAAGGAAAACAAATGTTGCAAGTATAATATTAACAATTCAGTGTTTGTTGCATTATTCTTAGAGCATTTCTGTAGGTTTAACATTCTAGATTTGACAAATTTCAACAGAAAGAAGTGAGAGGTAAAGGAACGCTTTCTAGCTTTGGTTGTTTTTACATACATTGAAATGGGGAAGGTGGTGGGGGAAGAGGCTGGGAGTGGAGCAGGGGAAAAAAGTATCTTCTTTTAGACAATTTTCAGAGGCTATGACTCATCCAAGTGCTTGAGGAAGACACAGAGTGAAAGGATTTTGAACCCTTGAGTATTAAAACCTTGATACTTTGGGGGTCACCTAACTAGGAAACATAGATCAACATGAGGTGAGAGTTGCTGACTGTGCCAGATGCCACTGAGAGACTGCATGTGATGAAGACAGCAGAGTGTCTGTTGGTTTTGACAACATGAAGATTGTTAGTGACATTAATTAGAGCCGTTTCAGTGGGATGATTATGACAGGAGCCAGAGTGGTTTTAAGAGTGATGGGGGAATAGGAGGTGAGACTGTGGGCATACATAACCCTTTAGAGAGGTACTTCATTGAAAAGGAACATATAAATAAGGGGGTAGCTGAAGGAAGATTTGAAATGAAGGAGATAATGATTTTTATGTTTTTTGTTTGTGGGTTTGTTTTTAATGTGAGTTACTAGAAAATGGTTTTTAGTGGATTATGAGCAGAGAAAGAAAGGGAGGGAGAGAGAGCAGGAAGGAGAGAAAGAGACGTACAGAGAGAGAGATTGGTAATACGGAAGGAAGAAAGAGGAGACGACTAGAAGAGAAATTTCCCGTTGCTTCTGGTTGCTTTAGTGAAATGTCTTTTTCACTCTACAAGCACGTTAAATAATTGCTGAAGACTGCTGTCCGTTAAGATCCAAATAAAATTTCTTTGAGGGGGCCGACCCTGTGGCCGAGTGGTTGGGTTCCCGAGCTCCGCTTCGGCGGCACGGGTTTCACCTGTTCAAATCCTGGGCAGGAACATGGCGCTGCTCATCAGGTCATGCTGAGGCAGAGTCCCACATGCCACAACTGGAAGGACCCACAACTAAATATATGCAGCAATGTACTGGGGAGCTTTGGGGAGAAAAAGGAAAAATAAAAAATCTAAAAAGAAAAAAAAATTTCTTTGAACCCCATCCTAAATTCAGCAAAAGTCTCTGAGTACCTCCCAAGATCTCCTGGAGGAGGGGGATATTGTGAGAAGCTTATATGTTTCCCAGTTATATTTTTTATTTATTCTTAACTGGTATTTAGTCTTAACTGGTTGTTAGATGAGTCATTTCCTCTTCCTATGCCCACTCTATTGCCTAAGTCAAGAAACTCAGTGTTTTCTTGTGATTTACACACACGTATATTTTACCAAACATACAAAAACGGCATTTGGATTTGCAACAGAATTTACTGAAAATTTGATGGTAGTAGAGCATTCAAACAACTTAAAATTCACATAGCTGTTTTAATGCTTTTTTACCTTTTTCCTTGGGTTCTCCTTTTTCTGCTTTTCGTCATTCCAGAGAAGATCAGTACAGCTAATTTTTTATTTTATCCACTTTATTATCTCTTTCCAGCCAATGTTCACAGGTACTCATTTTCCAATTCTAATTGACTTGCTATAATGTTTTCCTGAACAAAAACACTTTCTTCTATAATCAAAGTATGACAATCTCTGTAAAGATAATTTTTTTCAGCCCTCCATAAAAGTTGGTATTCCCTTTTCTAGCCGTAGCTGGCATATCTTCCCACTCTCTTGCAATGTAATTAATGCCAAATATATTTGGTCTTGGTAAACCACTACAGTTTTCTCTGTAAGAGGGACTTTTGAAGACTAGCCAAAATCTTTAGTCTGTAAAATGCAGGTGTGTGTTAACAGCTATTATAATAAATTGGAACACCTGTTAAGAAGTCTGTATTCCAGCTTTCTTATTAATTCCAGATGCAATTCAATGTCTTCACTTATCTATTAAAAATGCCAGAAAGCATTACATGCAAGGATAAGCCAATATTCTCATCTGTTTCTAAGCAGAGTTTTCAAAAACTGTGCCTTTCTCCAATTTTGCTTTTATGGAAGGATTTCCAGCACACTGAGCAAGTGGTTTATGAGGATTTGATAGAGAAAGTGTATGGTAGTTTAATATTTCTGGGTATTATTGATTTAGAGTTTTCCTTTTCTTTTCTTGTTGGTGTATCTCCGAACTTAAAAGTCAAAGTCAAATTTATGCACACAATTAATGTAGGTATTGTTTAGCACAAGCTTGTTACTTAAGTATAACATTATTTTTAGCTGTTTCAGTTTCATAAGAAATTCTCTTTGTTCTTTTTTCTTCATCTCCCATGAAATCTGTGAGTCTTTGGAGAAAGAAAAAACTTCTAATATAAATAATTTATTTTGCACTTTCTTTTGATTCACATTTTGCTTAAAAGTAATTTATATATTTATAAAGGCATCTTAATAGGGTACATTAAAAGAAAAATTATATAGTTTCATGAAGTATAGAGTATGCCAAATTTGAAATTTTCCCTAAAAAAATGAAAATAAAGTTAATGAAAGAAATATTCTTGAGCAAAGATGCTCTTGTTAGTAGAAAATAAAAATATGCAAAACTCTTATCTTTGTAAATACAACTAAGTTTCCGTCTATATTTCTATTTAACATAGCACACACATAAAAAAATGGCTAGATGGTATTTACTAAAATTGATGGCATATTTGGCATGGTTCCCTTAATATATCAGTTCTATGGCACAGGAAGAACTCACATTGAATCTCTAGCCCACTCCACAAACTTTTATTTACCCAAACAGAATAAGGTAGCACATCATTTAAAAGATCAACAAGCTAAAGTTTGAAATACAGATTCATTTAAAATTTTGCTCTAATTTTATGGTTATGGTTCCAAATATGTATTATTCATTTCAGAGCAATCTATTATTATTCACCGTGCCTGTTAAATCTTAATGACAAATATGCAGTGTTAAAAATTATACAATAATAATTTAATGAGTTCAAAGATAGTCTAAAAGAGAAAACAGGTTGAAAGCAATAAGAATAGAAAAGCTCAATTAAGGGCAAATGAAATTGACGCTCAACATGAGGTCAATTTGGCAGCTGGTAGGGGAAGGTGTGGATTCTCATAGATAACCAAGACTGACCGCAAATGCCAAGAATGATTGAGCACCAGGAGAAATCATCAGTCCTCTTTCAGAGTCACTGAAAAAACAGTTCAAGATTTCCAACAAGGCAGTAAAGCACTTAAAGGCAATTGAAACCCAAGCACAGCACATGAAGGCTGCTAGGCTGCTGATCGTGCAAAACATGCCAGGGCTGTTCAGGTGCCATGGACAGAGGAAAACAATAGAGTTTCAAATACGAGCCTGGACTCATATTTGCTGTAGAATTTAATATCAGCTTATTATCTGAAATTGCCATTTTCATTTTGTCTCGAAGTAGAAACATGTGCCGAAATCAGGAGTCAGTAAACTTTTTCTGGAAAGGGCCAGATAGTAAATACTCTAGGATTTGTGGGACATACAAACTGTCAAATTTTCTCAACTCTGGCACTACAGCATGAAAGTGGCCATAGACAGTATATAAAAGAGTTGTTCATGGACACTGAAATTTGAATTGCATATATTTTTCACCTTTCAAGAAATATTATTCTTTCGATTTTTTTCAACCATTTAAAAATATAAAAGACAGTTTTAGTCCATAGCCATACAAAAAGCAACAGTGGGCTGAATTTAACCTGTGGAGTGTAGTTTTCTCACCCCTGGCATAAATTTATATATAGTTAGCATAGAAAGGTTATGTGTATCCAGCTATTGCCAGTATCAGTTTTTGCTCAATAACAAACCATCTCAGAACTTTAATAACTAAAACAATCGCCATTTATTGCTCTTGGTTTTGAGGGTCAGTAATTTGGACAAGGCTCCAGTAGATAGTTCTGATCTGGACCAAACTTGACTGTTCTTGATTGGGCTCACTATATGCCCCAGATCTCATCTGGGAATAATGTTTTATGATAGACTTGTCTAGGACAGCTGTGACTGTTAGACTTCTCACATGACCCCTCGTTTTCCAGCAGGCTCCCTGGAATTGTTCGTGGGGTGTTAAATGGTTCCAGTAGCATAAGAGCAAAAACTTCAGGGTCCCATTGAGGCCTAGGCTTAAAAGACATGCAATGTCACTTCTACTGTGTTCTGTTGGTCAAAAGCAAGTGACAAAGCCAGCCCCAATTCAAAGGATGAGGAAAGAAACTATCTCGTAAAAGGAGGAATTTCAAAGAATTGTGGCCGTTTTTACAGCCTAATACACTGAGCTCCCAAAGTCCTTTAAATAGTTATTGTTGGAGCAGCATCTGAAATGGAGGAAATTAAAATAATGCGTGAAGGATTACCACAACAAACTGCAATGAGATGGAATAAAGAGGATTCACGTTTGCCCCCCAGAAACCAATACCATGCATTCTTTGGAATTATCCATTTGCTTTTAAATGTCTTTCATTCTGAGCTTCAGTTATGCCATGACCTTTACCACATCATAAGCTTAGTTCTTCAAATTACAGGTGTAGATTTGTAATTGATCGGCTTTGTCGGTGAAGCTGCTGAATAAAAACTAGGCTTTCCACTTGGGGTCCATTGTAAGAAAGCACAAGTGGGCATGTTAGCATTATGAATAATGTAATCATACATAACAAAATTTATCCGAAATACAGCAGCAAACAGAATAGTTTTCCCCATCTTAAGATAGAACAGTCACCATCTGAAAAGATTATTTTAGAAATCGAGAAGGCAGTCATTGAATTAGGTTGATTTATATATCTGGAAGATCACAACACATTTCCTAGTGCAGACAGGCAACAAGTAACAATTCAAGAGATTAATTTTTTAATCTGGTTTGGATTTAGTTAAAGTTTTAATGACTAAGAATGGTTGCTTAGGATTAAAACCTATTTCTATTCTCTAAACTTTTCTCCTTACTCAGTCTAAATCTCTAGCATCAATCACGTCTTGTATGTGATACATACCCCAGTAAGTGATTCTTGGAAAGGAATTAATAAATGCTTCCATTAACCTAGGTGTGTTCTCTCAAGAAACCATAGTGTAGGATCTTTAGAACTTATTTCATTATCTTGAATTTCTAATTTGCAGCTGTAGACCTCATATAGAATTTCTAACACTATCCATTTTCCTAGACATACAGTCATTGGCTCCTCTAAAGTATATTAAGTGTCTAATCACAGCCCATTTTCAGTCTTCTTTTATCTATTTTCATTTTTTCTCAGAGATTACTCTTGAATAGGTACATTTCAGGAAGCATACCATGATCCATTACCCATTAACTTTATTTTTATTTTTTATTTATTTGTGTGTGTGTGTGTGTGTGAGGAAGATTGTCGCTGAGCTAACATCTGTGCCAATCTTCCTCTATTTTATGTGGGATGCCGGCACAGCATGGCTTGACAAGTGGTGCCTGATCCGTGCCCAGGATCCCAACCTGCAAACGCTGGGCTGCTGAAAGAGAACATGTGAACTTAACCATGATGCCATCAGGCCAGCCCCTAACTTTATATTTTTAGTGTTCATTTCTTTTGACAAAAGTACCTTTCATTATCCTAAGATATTTATAGTCTACAGTATTCAAAATGCCTGACTCTGAATTGAAAATTAGACACAATTCAGACAGAGAAAGGCAAGGAGATCTGCTAAGACTGGAGATAAACAAATTTAAAAAAACATATGTATGACTAAAAGAAATAATACCAAGATGTTAACAATTGACTTGTGAAATTAATTTTTTCTTCTGATCCTTTATTTTTTCTTCTTTCCAGATTTTCTAGAATGAGAATACATCAATTTTATAATCATAAGACATTTACATTTTAAAATTAGTTAATTTGAATTTACTTAGGGCAAGTCTACCTTGAAATTGATTCAATATGATGGTGGGAGTGAAGCAAGGACACTCTGTTACCCTTCATGTAGAGCCTTCCCACTTGAATGGTTCCCAATGCCTCATATGGAATTCAAATAATCTCCTATGATCTGTATCACCATTGGAGACGTGCCTTTGATGTGGTGTAGACTTATGTAAAGTTCAGACTAGATTTTTTTGTCTTAGATTTCACTAATCTAAGATTACTTTTTTTTTTTTAAGGATTGGCATCTGGGCTAACAACGGTTGCCAATCTATTTTTTTTTTTCCTGCTTTATCTCCCCACCCCCCCCCCCAACCCCGTACACAGTTGTATATCTTAGTTGCATGTCCTTCTAGTTGTGGGATGTGGGACGCCGCCTCAACGTGGCCTGATGAGCGGTGCCATGTCCACGCCCAGGATCCGAACCCTGGGCCGCTGCAGCAGAGCGGGTGAACTTAACCACTCTGCCACGGAGCCGGCCCCCTAGGATTACTCTTATTAAAGACCAATTGGAATGACCATTTCTTCTCATAATTAACAGCTCCCCTTCCTAAAATTAAGCAGATTGGACATAATCCATGCAACAATCTGCACTGTTTGCTCCCATGTGCATTTCCCAAAGTCATATTTTAATTCGCGTAACCATATGCTTTTTGAACTCTCTTTTGCTCTACCAGAGGTTCCTGCTACAATTCTCAGAAAAAAGGAAAAGAAGAATTTCCAAAAGAGATTTATGTCAAGAGATTCCTACTATCTCAAAGCAAATGGAGCTTATTTTTCTTCCTTTCTTAGTTATGGTATATCTTTTGGGGAATCTTATGGCCTTAGAATTGAGTACAAGACTATAAGTAAAATCTAATACCAGAGTTGTTCAAAAATCTAAAGCTGTAGTTCTTGCAACCGAGGCTGAATACTAATGTTGAGAAATGACTGGAAAGGCCACCATACAAAAAAAAATCAGAAAATATGTCGTCTTTTATAGTTTTCGAAATAATTTTGAAACATTTCTCATGTGGCTGAATAATACAACCAATAAACAACTATCACTTATCTTTCCTGCTAGGCCTGTTCACTGTAGAATTAAAAAACTACCGCCAAGTGTGAAAATATAACAAGGGACACAAGATAAAAATAGAAATTTTAAAATGCATTTCTGAGACTTGATTTTAGCATTTATTAAGAGACCTGGAAAATCTTCTTCTATGCAGTAAAATTACTTAAAGAGGAGCATATTTGATTAGCCTCCTTTGGGAGTTTCTTAACTTAAAAAATATTGATTCTTTACTGTTCTGCTTTTCTCAACTAAAATAATCACTTCATAAAGAGCTAAAACTACAAAATTATAAAGAGCTCAGAATATCAGAGCTGATATTTGTTGCTTACCACTGTGCACTTGAGACTGTAAATCCATATTTGATTGTGTGGAACATTCAAGAAACTGTGACAGACTTCTTCTTTCCTTCCCTGACGGTAAGGTGCCTTAACAAATTCCTTTTCTGTGACTACATATCAAGAAGAAGAGCTCTTGTTTGTTTTCATTTTTTCAACCAAACATATCTTGAAAGGTCAAAAACAGACAACGTTATCAAGAATTACCAGTATGACCAAGATCATGGGTTGGCAATCTGTAGCCAGTGAGCCAAATCCAGTCACAAACTTTTTTTGTATGCCTTGAAAACCAAGAATGGTTTTCACATTTTTACATGGTAGCAATATAATCAAAAGAATAATATTTTATGACATGATAATTATGTAATATTCAAATTTCAGTGTCCATAAATTACATTTTATTGGAATACGGCCCTGCACATCTGTTTATATATTAAATTTGACTGATTTTTCAATATAAATGGGAGAGCTGAGTACTTACAACAGAGACCTTGTGACTCCTACACCTAAAATGGTTGTTATCTGGCCTGTTATGGACTGAATTTTGTCTCCCTAAAATTCATATTTTGAAGTCCTAACCCCCAATGTGACTTTATTTGGACATATGGACTTTAATGAGGTAATTAAGGTTAAATGAGCTCATGAAGGTGAGGTCTAAATCCAATAGGACTATCTTTATAAAAAGAAAAAGCAACACCAAGTGTGGGTACGCACAGAGGAAAGGCCCTGTGAGGACATAGCAAGAAGGTGACCATCTGCAAGCCAGGAATAGAGCTCTCAGGAGAAACCAAATGTATAGGCACCTTAGTGTTAGACTTACAGCCTCCAGAACTGTGAGAAAATACATTTCTGTTTAAACTACCCAGTTTGTGCTATCTAGTTATGGCAGCCCTAGAAGGCTATTAAATGGCCCTGTACAAAATATTTGCCAATGCCTGATCAAAGTGGAAGCCACAAACCTTTCAAATTACAAGCCAAATCCAAAGGCCTAAGGAACTCGTGATATTTATTTGGTATTACACAACACCAAGTGGGAACCCTAAAAGATACAACTCAAGCCAAGAAAAAGTGGTAAATCCAAGGAAAGTGACTCTTTTGGCACTCTAGCATAGAAATGACAAACTTGGGATGGAGGGGCTTCTGCGATTAAGAAGTTACATGGTGTCTGAAGTCTGGTTTAACCCTTTCTCTGAGTCTCCATTGTTTATGCCCAGTAAGTGAATGTTAAATAAAAATTTGTGTTTTTTTTTTTAGCTAAAATGACAAGCAGTCTTCTGATTTCTATTGTTCTCTCAATTATTTTGCTGCTGCTCATCTAAAAACACCTTCATATTTATGTTTGAATTATGTTTGCTTCTGCTGACAGTTTTTAAGCTGTTTGATTTTTTTTAAAAAATCAAAACTGGATTTCAGATAATTTCACTGTGTTGTATACCAGATGTAATATTTTATTCTTTCTCCTTTCATCAGGAAATGTGTGTCTGTGCCAGAAGGACGTAGAAACATAGCTCAGAGCTGGTTGCTACTAAGTCAAATCAAACCTAAGCAGCTCACTCTTCAGATAGGGTGCTTGTGAGAAGTACAAACCTCAGGATATTTCAGGATGACAAAGAAATCTGAAAACTTTGCCTATAGCTTGTTTAAAAAAAAACTCGAAGTGATTTCCACTGTATTATATATTGGCAACTAGATTTTTTCAGGTAGAAAAGAGGGAACAATCTACTTTCTTGTTCTTTTTTTTTTTTTAAAGATTTTATTATTTCCTTTTTCTCCCCAAAGCCCCCTGGTACATAGTTGTATATTCTTCGTTGTGGGTTCTTCTAGTTGTGGCATGTGGGACGCTGCCTCAGCGTGGTCTGATGAGCAGTGCCATGTCCGCGCCCAGGATTTGAACCAACGAAACACTGGGCTGCCTGCAGCGGAGCGTGCGAACTTAACCACTCGGCCACGGGGCCAGCCCCTCTACTTTCTTGTTCTTTATAACTTTATAGATGAGAAAAGATTTTGAGTAATTTGATTTATGCCTTTCTCAGTCAGCATAGTCTAGGTTACACTGCAGTAAAAACCAAACCTGCATCTCAGTATTGACAGAATAGTTATTTTTCCCTCATTCTACATACTCAAGTGGATGGGTGGAGGGTTCTGGTCATCATATTCCCTTAAAGCCTGGGGCCGGCAGAGGCTATATCTGAATACAAATTTCCATGAGCACTTTGGCAGAGAAAAGAGTACTGTCTTCCACTTCTGCTCTCACATCAGTAGCCAAAGAAAGCCACAAGATTGCATGACAACTACAAGGAAGCAGGGACATGTCATCTTATTCTGTGCCTAGAAGGATAATTAGAATGCTTGTGAATAACCTCAGCGTCTGCCACAAACTCCAGTGTTTCTGGTTTGTCCCTTGAGTACATCTTCTCTCTGAACTGAAGGAGATAAACACTGTGTTTCCAATAAGGCATTTTAAAAATTCATGTTTTTCCTCACAAGATTGTGTTTGCCACTTCCACAGAAGTGGCAGATGAAGTATTAGTGAATAGAGGGGGAACAAAAAAAATGTATCAATATAAAAGGGATGGTTGTATTTACTCATTTCTAAATATAGTACAGAAAAAAAGACATTTAATTTTGCCTATTTTTGTTTCTTTCTTTGGACATTCAGTCCTGATCACGAAGGAAATCTCTAGAAAACCAAGTTCTTAATAGCCTCATTAAAAACACTGGCAAAGACAATATAGTGTCAAGATATGTGACCTGTGGTTTGAGATTTTAGGACTATAAGGATCCAAAGTGGATAGGCAAAAGTATGAAATGGATAACATATGTCAATGATAACATGAAGGCACTTTCTCAAGGGAATTGGAGACACTCACGTGCACCCCAATATTCTGGGTAGCAGAGGGAAATAAATGTCGTATGCATGATGGATTTGACAAAGGTACACACGAATACCTACATAAATTGTGATTATGTAAAAATTCTCATTGTTTTCATCAAACCAGAAAATAAACAAAAGCTATGAGAGCTAAGTTAGCCACATGTCCAAAGTCGAGAAAAATGCGTCCTCTTCCAAAACGATGATGCATTACACAAACAGCAGCTCATGTAGAAGTACTCCCTTCCACACCCTTGAGATTTTACTGTGTCTACAGAAAGAAGGAGATTCAGATTAACCAACTTGTTTAAAATCACATAGCTTTAAGTAGCCAAGGCTTTGCTAGGACGCTAGTGTCCTGGTTGCTAGTTTAAGGGTTTTTTTACTACACTACCTTATCTTTCAGCAATTAATTGAATGATTTCACCAGGGTGCTAATCTATGTCATTTCTGAAAATTTCCAAGAAATAATGTCTGATATTTTGGCCATGGGGCCAGCCTCTTAAGATCTTTACTTTAATTACATCTGCAAAGACTCTTTTTTTAAATAAGGTAACATTCACAGTTCTAGGAATTCAGACTTGGACAAATCTTTTTGGAGGTCACCATTCAAACCACTACAAGGTATTTATCATAACATGATTCTGTCTTCATTCAATTGTCATCTTGGGAGTAGAAGACAAATCTATTTCTTAGTTGGATTACAAGTAAATATTTGGAGGAGGGTGGTGAGGAAGAGGACCAAATCCTAATAGAATGAATCAAAATATAATTATCAGTTTCTGAGTCCTGAGTTCTTTTTTAGTGTAGACTTATGAAAATAAACTACTGATGGGAACCGGGTGCCAGGAATCTGCAATGTGTTGACTAGGGGTAAATTGAAGGAATCCTATCTGATTGCTAAAATATGAACTAGCCTTGTGTAACCCTAGGGATGAGTTTGCATAGGGAAATTAATGCACAATGTAAAGATGATACTTTCAACAAATAGTGAAAATTAGAAAGGGGCTACATAATCTCTCTCTTTATTTAGAATTTTGAAGGAAGCAAGCTCCTATTATCTTGAGTACTATTACTAGAATTGACACTGACGTTGAATCCCTCTTTCTGAGGACATGTATAAAGGTTTGGAGTAAGATTTTAAATTTTGGATGGATTACCTAAGAGTTATTCCATTTCAGTTAAGCCTCAGTTTGACATCTGTATAATAGAGATAATATAACAATGAAACTATGAACAACAGCAACAACATCAATTATGACGACAACCATCTACTTTTTAGGGTTTTTTAGATCTAAATGAGAAGATCTATGGAAAATATTTATCTTGTGTTAACAAAAGAATGCTCAGTAACTGTTTTTATTATTGTTATAATCATCATCATTATAACTCAGACTCATATATACTAAAATATTTTTTTAAAGATTTAACAAATGATGGAGTTAAGAAACATTATATCCCAGACTAGAAGACTTCTAAGTCCTTGCCTAGAAAACCCCTACCTACACTCTGCTATTGACATATGTTTTAGTAGCTTGAAGCATGCATCTAGTATATTTCAATTCTATTTCATAATAATTAATTGAGTCTTTAGTATGTGTAATGCAACAACAAGGTTTTCAGAAAATATCAGAAAGGTGTTTTTCAGTACACATTTTCAATAACTCCATCCTAACTGCAGAGTTATTCAATAAAGACACAATGTATGAACAGGCTGATTATATCTGAAAGCATTTAAGTCAACAGAGCTTGAGGGGGAGAAGCCCTTTAGAAACCATAAATCAGTAAAGTCAAATGCAATAAGCCAGTAGTATGATGAAAGTAGAATAATTGTAAACACACTTAATAAGCAGATTAAACACAAGGAGGAAATTGTTAAGGAATTCTTAATGATTCATGTTGATAAAATGCCTGACTAACAAAGCAGACAATTAATCAAAGACAAGAGGAAATTAATGTTTGTGATTTGTGGCATGGAGTTGGAGATCTAATAAGGAAGAAAGGTGGAATGGTCCCATAAGGAGAGAATGACAGGAAAAAAGATGTAGAATAAATATTTTTGTTTTCCTTAAAACAAAAAGTTGGCGGGCTACAAAAAATCTCTAGGTCAAAATAACTCATTACTATAAAATAACTAGCCTCTAAACCTAAGCTAATTATTTAAAATTATCTGGCTACTAAAACAACTGAATGCAAAGCAGGGAAAACTTTACACAAGGGCAGCACTTGCATTATAACATTTGTAACATTCATCTGGCCCTCCATTGTGTTGAGGCTAGCATGGACTGAAAGTTCTGTCCAGACCCTGGAACGGGGACCTAAGATGCACTTGAAAGATTTTTCCCAGACCTTTATTTATTATTTTCTAAATTTCCTCTCCTAGAATGGTGCATTTTATACACAAATATATTGTGTCAATGCTCCAGTACTATAGAGATATACCTAAATAAAAATATACGAATAACAAATATTGGACAGTATGTGGAGAAAAGGGAACCCTCATACACTGCTGGTGGGAATGCAAACTGGTGCAGCCACTATGGAAAACAGTGTGGAGATTTCTCAAAAAATTAAAAATAGAAATGCCATATGATGCAGTTATCCCACTACTTGGTATTTATCCAAAGATCTTGAAGTCAATAATCCAAAGAGATTTATGCATCCCTATGTTCATTGTAGCATTATTCACAATAACCAAGACCTGGAAGCAACCCAACTGCCCTGCTACAGATGATTGGATAAAGAAGACGTGGTATATAAATACAGTGGAATACTACTCAGCCATAAAAAAGACAAAATTATCCCATTTGTCACAACTTGGATGGACCTTGAGGGTACAATGTTAAGCAAGCTAAGCCAGACAAAGACAAACACTGCATGATTTCACTCATATGTGGAAGATAAACAAACACAAGGACAAAGAGAACAGAGTAGTGGTTACCAGAGGGGAAGGGGCTTGGAGGTGGGCACTAGGGATAAAGGGGCACATATATATGGTGATGGATAAAAATTAGACTGCTAGTGGTGAGCATGATGCAATCCGCACAGAAACTGATAAGTAATAATGTACACCTGAAATTACACATAAACTTTTATGATTTCCATAAATTAATTGAAAAATAAAAAAATATAAGCTTAAAGTTAAAAATCAAACCTATAAAATATGAATTTTGACAGAAATAATAATAATATACAAATTCCATCATTTCCTGAAAAATCAAAGGAAGTGTTTTTGATGCTCAGAGCAATTCTCCAGCCAAATCATTAGCTTTTATCGTTTATCTTATACATATCTCTAGTTTAAAAAAATAAAAAAGGAAGGAAAGTTAAATATATGGTAAAAATTATGCAAGTAAAATAAAATTAACACTGTTTACACTTAATTAAATAGCACAATGCAAGAGTTATAAGAAAACCTTTCCCTATAATTTGTCGCTTTAGGGTCTTGTCTTTGATTTGTTTCTTCTTTTCCCTGATTGACACTTTTTCTGATAGTTCACCTCCTTACTGTTGAGCTACCATTCGGTAAAAGAAAAATTCTGGGCCACATTTCTGCAGTGACTTCTTCCTCTGGACTAGAAGTTCCAGGGTCGGGCTGAGTTAAAGAGTGCAAGTGGCTGCACAGTGGGGGCATCAAGGGTCATCCTCGCCTCCCTTGACAATTCCTATTTTTTCACACATGGTTCTGGAAAGGAGGGTTTTTTTTTGTTTTTTAATTTATTTTATCTAAGCTCCAATTTCATGCGGCTCCAAAATATGTTCCATATCTGGCTCAGTGTTCCCTTCCAAGCAGTAGGCAAAGAGATACCCTGTTCAAATTTCCCTCATTGTTGCCTATACTATCTCTTATTTTTAGACCATTTTGTTGAACGTTTAGATAAGTACTCAACAGTATTGCTGCCTCACGTGCATTTTGTGTGACCAAGCTGCTTTGCAGGAGCCTTGAATTGACCCTAGCCCTTCCCTCGAACACATGCCCTGGATAACAGCCCTGCAGAATCCCTTAGACAAGACCATTGAAAAGCTTAAAAAAATTTCACTCCTTTCTTTAGAACTGACCAATTGGGCTTTAGCCCAGGAACTCCAAAGTACTCCACTGGAGGACTCTTTTTTCCATCCCTTTACCTAAGGTCCTGCTCTCTCTGCACCCTACCTTGACTTCCTGGTGTGACCTCTTGAGGCATGTCATGTAGCCCCTCCGAGACCTGTAGGTAATAAACTTCTCTATGACACTTTCCCTTTTGGTCTTTTGTTGAACTGTGGCTCACCATCCAACACCCCGCGACTCTACTTAACAAATGTTAAGTTAGCAAAATCACAACACTTTTTTCTCCCATTCTAATAATCACCAGGTCCTACAAGACCTTTCTTGGATACAGTTTTGTCTATTAAACATAAGCTTAGGAAAGATCTAAATCACCCTGAAATTTTAAGAATTTCTAGTTTGTCCTTTTGTCTTCAGTCTCTGTGCTACAAACAGATAGCAAAAAGATTTCTCAAACTCCAACTCTTCCTCAACAATCAAATTAACCACTTTCTTTGTTAATTTGTTATAGTAAGTTCTGCATTATTCCTGAAAAACTTACAATAAAGCCCATTTCAAATATTATAATATCCATCTACTATTGATGCTTTTCCTATATTCTGGCAAAAAAAAATTTCTTCTCTCACCTCTTCTTCCATACATCCTGTGAATATATCTATAGTTGCATGAATCACATGCTATTATTAATGCTTGTTTATGCATCTGTCTCTACCACTAAACTGAGAACGCTTTGAAGGCAAAGGATGACTCGTATTCATCTTTATGAATGGCCCAGACCACTTTTTTATCACAGCCCAGACCACTTCCTGGCAAGTCATCAGGTTTAAAAGAACTATTTGAATAATTAGGCAAACCTGGTTGAGAGCACGCATTAAGAGTGCTTTGCTGGCTCAGATAATATTTAGTGCCGTTTCATATTTGTCTAACACTTTAAAAGATCTCACATATAACCTATCAAATTTAAGCCTCACCACAGTTATCTGAAGTAAGTACAATACTCTCTACATTACAGTATTTGAAAAGACTCAGAACGATGAACTGACATCGCAAGGTCAACATGTTAATTGGTGGTAGGGCAGAGCTTGATCCTAGGTCTTAAAATATACCTGTTTTTTTTAATGGTCTTCTCCATAATCTCTTCTAGTCTAGTAAACAGCACATCTTTTTTAAGAAAAATTCTTAAATTTCTTATATTTATCAATTTCATATTTCTGTGCAACATTTGCCCTCGAATGTTGTATATAAGCATTGCAAGTTCTTCCTTGAATGTTAAATAAGATTAAACTTCTTTCAAAAATATCTCTTTGAGGGGAAGTACAGCACAAAGGTAGTTTCTGCAAAATATTTTCCTACTGGAATGAGAGACCATTTGGACAAACTGATGGATAAAACGAGATACCCACTTTCAGACCAAAGGAGATTTAAGAATACCAGGTTGGGGTTCTTAAACAGATATAAGGTTAAATGGTCAAGAAAAGGGACCATGAGAGGAAAGGACCAGATGAAACAAAGTAGGGATGGGAACACTTATTTAGCTCAGATGTGGGAAACTCAGGAGAGTATGGCTAGTTAGGTGAAAAAAGGAAAACAAGAGAAAGCCTTGGATTTTTCTTCCGTACTTTGTTCTTAGGGAGGCCTCAGCCTTTAGGGTAACTTTCCTTCCCCATTCTTAGACCGTATGCTGAATCCACCAGAGGCTCCATGACTGACTCAGACAACTGATGCTAAGCTAATTAACCAATGCTTTCCGTTCCTTTGCCAAAGCTATCGGTTCAGAGATTGGCACATGACACAAACTGGAACAATAAGATCAAAATGAGCCAATGTTGGAACTTTTGTGTGAGCAATCAGAGTGCTGGACTCTCCTTTGGTGCATTGTGTTAAAATGATGTGAAATTAAAGCTCGCAGGTACTACTACAAGGAGGCTTAGAAATGGATCAAATTAGGGAATGCAGAACTGAAAATGACATCTTTGAAGCCTTGGATCAAGAAACCTAAGCATACCTGAATTTGGACTATTGGGTTAAATGGATCCCCTATTTATTGTTATTATTATTGTCAGTTTCATTTTCTGATAATTTTAATTCAAGCTACTTAATTGATATACCCTGAGACAAGGGCAACCCTTCAGGATTGTGTATTTGTCAAAGAAAACATTGGACAAAGTAAAATATTGGAGAAATGGCTAGACATGATATCAGAAAATTAGGTCTAAATTATTGCATAAAATTGCAGGAAACACATATGAAAAGAATCTCAGGACGGTCCTAATAATAAGTACCAGGGTTCTAATAATAGGAATTTAATAACTGTTACTTCTCTTCTCTCTCTTGAAATACGGCCCCTTAATGAACTAGAAGCACTTAGTGACAAAGTAAAGGAAGACTGTTCCCCATGCTCTTAAAGTATTCATTTATTTAACGAATTACCTAGGTGATCTAAGGCAGAACTTTCCAACAGGGACACACCATTTGCTGTTAATGAGTTACAGGTGAGGGGAAATATTGATCATTTTAATTAAGATATAGCTAGACTAGCTAGAAGCTCAAACAAACCCCAACAGCCCATTGGTCTATTATATACATATATATATATATTTATGTGTGTATTTGTTATATATATATTATATATGTCATATAATAAATGCAGCAGTAGTTTATTTCTTGCTTATGTAAACAGTTAAAAGATGTTTCCAGTCAGCAGAGGTCAGCAGGTGGCTTCTCTCCATTGGATGAATATAGCCACCAGGGATCTCCTTACCTGTGGCTCTGCTGCCTACTTTTTTACCACCTTCACTACAAGGTGCCATATATTATTTCTATTCACATTCCATTGGTGAGAACTAGTGTCACGTGGCCTTACTTGGATACAAAGAACGCTAGGACACATAGTCCCTAACTGGACAGCCACTTCCAAGAAACAACTATTTAATAGAAAAGAAAAAGCACATTTTAAGTTAGCCAGCTTTGCCACAAGAGCTTGAGCCACTAGCCTGTTATTTACAGCCATAAGCAAACATCTCTATTTACCCAACTGTGCCATTTAAATATCCTGATTTTCTGTGTGTGCCATAATAAAAAGAAGTTTGAGAAGCATCAATCTAAGGCACCAATTACTGATACCCAGAGACTGGAAATTTTTCTGCTTTGTGATTCTTGATCCTCTAACTCCTCCAGGTACCCACTAATTGTGAGTTCTGACGCTTCATTTTTCTCCCTTTACCATTTGGGTGAGCACGGCGCCACCCTGGTTTATTTTCCTATTCAACTTGCCTCTGTCTATTAATCACCACATGCTTACCCATTTCCTTTATCTTTAACTGCTCTGGAACCCTCATCTTCTCTGTCAAAGTGCATTGCCATCCATCCCATCTTGGGGACTCACAGCATCTTGACAGGCAAACCAATGATAACAATGCAGTTCTTCAGGTACAAAACAGAGAAATTACCAGTTCAAGTTTTTAATGTCAAAATCTATTCAACTTTTAACAAGCAAGTAGTTACATTGGAAGAGATAGATGAAAACATGGAGATGCCTTTATAGAAGCCTCTCCTATGAAATAAAAATAAATTAATTAAAAACTCTACTCTTTATCCCTTTCTTCAAGTTTATCTTCAAGTAATCAAACTCCTAAATATTTCCTTTATGCAAAATAATAAGCATACATTGTATTCTGTTGTGTGTATTAGCTAGGTTGGCTACCTCCTATAATAAATCAACCCACATTTCTGTGGCTAAACACATTACGGAAGATCTTTTCTTTCATAGACAGTCCATCGCTTTGTGTTCCTTGTTATAGGAGGAGGAGTTGGTTTCAAACAGTCATTTAGGGATTGAGATCTCAAATACTGGATCATCTTCAACTCTTCACTTCCAAGGTCATTGTGAGCATCACTATCTAATAGACAAGAGAGGGAAAATAATGGAAGATTTCGCACAAGAGAATTTGTAGGTCAGACACGGAATGGCCACATAACACGTCTGCACTCCTTCAACTGGCCCAAAGCTCAGTCCTTCAACCACACCTAACTGCAGAGGAGACTGGAAATGTGGTTTGGCTGTGGAAATGCATTTGGTATACAGCTAGTGAACTTGCCACACTGTGACAACTGGCCTTTATTTTCACTTTAAAAAAGTTATCCTATCCGTTTGTCTTGCCTGTTATATTAAGTTCAGGCTTCAGAGTCTTCGGTCCAGCATCAATTCTCACCTTAGTCTTAACAAATTAATTTTTCATTATACCCTGCAAAGACCTTCCTTTCCATCAAACTAATTTAACTTTCAGTTCACCAGACCTATTACTATGGAGTTCATTCCATCTGGATATACTTCCTTCATTTTCAATCAGCCCCTAATCTCTACATCTTTGAAGACATAACTTAAAATTTATCTTTTCTAGGAGACTCTTCAAGATGAATAAAGCTACATCCTTGACCATACTCCTATATATGGCCCCTCAGTAATATACTAATTTTCTCTCTTCTTTCTCTTCTTATATCTTGGAACCTTGGGAAGAGAAGGAGTTAGAGGTGTAAATTTATAAACAAGTTCCATAATTTGTTATGTGACTTGAGGTGGAACCTTCCATTAACGTTCATTTGATGGTATCTTATTTTCTTCATCCAATGCCTATAAACTTCTTCATAAGCTAATGCTACATCTGATCCTAGCCTATCAAATCCCTGAGTGATCACTTACTATTTCTACAGATCTGCCCATAATACTGTTCTTCTAATTCGTATTATTTAGAATAGGTATGAACAGACAAGGAACTTTAGAGTAAAAAAGTCAAGAAGTTTTAAAATGAATTGAAAAACTCTTGAAAACCTTTACTTACTGTATTAAAGTGCTTCAAAATCTGTATATGTGCATAAATATACAAATGAACGCAAACACATGCCAAATATTAGAGATGCATATCTCAAAGATGCCTTTTTAAAGCTATTCATTGTACTTTTTGGTTATCTGTGGCTTTAGACTAAATAGCTTACCCAGAAGAAATACTTAAACTCTATATTTTTTGACATTTTTCTAAAAACTAACTTTTTTAAAAAAAATGAGGGCATAGGCTAGAGAAGCTGTCTGTGAATGTAGCACCATCTGTACAACATTGTATGAATGTAAATAGAAAGTGAGTAAAACCTAAAGATGACACTTAACAAAAATCAAAGGTCAAACATGCCAGAATACCAAAAATGGAACCCACCCCTGCTTTAGGAGACCCTAAGGGATTTTGTGGGGTTCGTTATAATTTTCTCCCTTCAAATTACAATTTTTCACATGAAAATATTTTCAGTATCATACACATGAATTAGGGGTACTTTTTTTCCAATCATGCAACACATATCTCTGTTCCAAGTAAAAACATTGTAGGCAAAATTCCCCATCATGTTGGATTTCCTGATGTAAATTTTGAATCCTAATCTGTCACCCGAAATTTAACTCCATGTTTATCATTTTGTTAAAATGAATGCCTTGTGTGGGGCCGGCCCCATGGCCTAGTGGTTAAGTTTGGCACATTCCACTTCAGTGGCCAAGGTTCGGTTCCTGGGCATGGACCTACACCACTGATTGGAGGCCATGCTGTGGCAGTGACCTACATACAAAATAGGAATACTGGTACAGATGCTAGCTTAGGGTGAATCTTCCTTAAGCAAAAAAAAGAGGAGGATTGGTAACGGATGTTAGCTCAGGGCGAATCTTCCTCAGCACAAAAATTAAAAGGAAAAAAATCTAGCTTCTTAGGATAAAAAGAAAAAATCTCAAATTGTTCATCAAATTTGTTTTTATCTTAGGATATTTTTTAAATACCTACAATAGATATTTCCCTCACAGTAGGAGTAAGAGTGTTTTCTAGGAATTAGATCATATTCCCACTTCTGAAAGAAAGAATTCACTGATAAGAATTTATTGAGCACCTAACAAGTATCTATTACTCTTCTCCTCAGCTCTGTGGAAACTGGAACAGGAACTCAAACTTAACCTAATTCTTCTTTTTGAAAAGGAGGTAGGTAAAAATAGATAATAATATAATAGTACAGAACAATAAGTGAATAGGCATTGAAAATGACTGACATAAAATAAGTGGCTAAGAGTTCTGAGAAAGGAGAGATTAAGTGGCTACCAGCAGTGAGGCAAAAAGCCAGGAGGAATGATGAGGGGCAGGCAATCTTGTAATGAGGCACCACTATGTGTTCATAGATCTTGATGAGCCTACATTTCTTGTTGGGAAAGAGTGGAAGATAAAATTGGATTATTAGGACTGGGCTGTAGTTAAAGACACTTACGGGGAAAACTTAAGGATTTAGATATTGTTCTGTAGAAAAGTGGGGAATTGGTTAGAGGAAGGGTAATTAAGGCATGTAGTCAATTTGATTAAAATAACAATAGCTTAAACATTTACATTTTACAGAGTGCCTGGAAATATGCAGAGCAAGTGATAGGAGGGGTGTGAACAACAACCTGGAAACAAGTTTCTCCTGGGGGAATTAAACTTTAAAAGCAATTCAAAGCATCTGAACAGATACATGCAAAGTAACCCCAAAGAGGCAAAATGGCTTCAGTCTTAAGCAACCTAATTGAATTCATTAACATTTCTAAAGAAAAGAAGGTCTCTACCAGCAGTTGGTAGATAAAGGAAAAAGTGGGAGAATTGGCAGAACCGCCTCAAGCATTGCCCAGAGCAGAGTGACCCTAGCCAGATCTGTCTTTGCCTGGAAATTAATGTTTCTGCTACAGCCATGTTGAGATTTGACTCATAGAACTAACTCTCCTGGCTTTTATATTGCTTTCACAAACAATTGCCATATGATTTTCTTAACAGGAATGAGTAACAGGCCAAAGGGTTCACCAACTATTCCCCATGATATGTTAACAAATCTTTATTCTGGTTTATAGAGCCATCTCTTCAGAGATTAGTTACTGTGAATTTGTCCCTGAGTGAAAAATGCCATTGAAAGGGCTCTTTGGATGTGCTAAGCTTTGTACTAAGGAATGATGGGGTTCAGGACACATCCCAAAATATGGCACACTGGAATGTTGAATATTTCAAGCTGAAGACATTTGAGAAACAACAGATGTAGGACTTTCAGATCTTCTCCTGAAGCAGTTCATATGGCCCTCATGGGAGAGGTGCCCTTCCTATATGTGGAAGAAAGGAGCATGCTTATCTTTAAAGACTGAGGAACATCGGAGGGATGGCAAGAAGAATCTGAACCAACAGGCTTCGTTACATTTCCCCCTGCTTACTATACTTAGCCTCTACTCTTTTTCCTATCACATTTTACCACAACTTTCCACTCCATCATACCCAGAATAAAAATGCTTAGGTTTAACCACTTCTTTAGGTCTTAATTTCCTTATGAAGTCTCTCATGTTACACAAAACTTTATGCTAAATAAATGTGAATGCTTTTATCTTGTTAATCTATCTTTTGTTATAGAAGTCCCAGCTGAGAACTTAAAAAGGTAGAAGGAAAAGATATTTTTTTCTCCCCCAGAGGATTTTGCCATACTAATTTATTTAATCCTCCATTACTCTATAAAGTAGATACTATTATTCCCATTTTCCACACTAAAAAAGCTGAGAGGTACTCCAGTATGTAAGGCTGATTCAATACTGGAAAATCATGTAATGTAATCCATCATATCAATAGACTAAAAAAGAAAAATCACATGATCATATCGATAGATATACAAAAAGCATTTGACAAAATCCAACACCCATTCATGATAAAAACTCTCAGTAAACTAGGAATAGGAGGGACCTTCGTCAACTTGACAAAGAACACCTACAAAAACTCTACAGCTAATACCATGGTTAATGGAAAGAAACGTAAAGCTTTCCCACTAAGGTCAGGTACCAGGCAAGCATATTTCCTCACACCACTCGTTTTCAGCATCATACTGGAAGTTCTTGCTCATGCATTAAGATGAGAAAAGGAAGTAAAAAGTATACATATTGAGAAGGAAGAAATAAACCTATCTTTGTTTGTACATGACATGATTGTCCTTGTAGCACATCCAAAAAAAAATCAACAAAAAAACTCCTGTAGTAATAAGCAATTATATCATAGTTATAGGCTACAAGGTTAATGCACAAATGTCAATCACTTTCCTATATACCAGCAATAAACAAGTAGAATTTGAAATTGAAAGCACATTACCATTTATATTAGCACTCAAAAAAATGAAATACTTAGGTATAAATCTAACAAAATAGTACAAAATCTATATGAGGAAAACTGTAAAACTGATGAATGAACTCAAAGAATTAGCTAAATGGAGAAATATTCTACGTTCATGGATAGGGAGACCCAATATTGTTAAGATGTCAGTTCTCCCCAACTTGATCTATAGATTCAATGAAATGTTAATCAAAATCCTAGAAAATTATTTTGTAGCTATTGACAAACTGATTCTAAAGTTTTTATGGAGATACAAAAAACCTAGAATAGCCAATTCAATATTGAAGGAGGTGTACAAAGTTGGAGGAGTGACACTACCTGACTTTAAAACTTACTGTAAAGCTATAGCAATCAAAACAGTGTGGCATTGGTGAAAGAACAGACAAATAGATCAATGGAACAGAATAGAGAGCCCAGAAATAGACCCTCATAAATATTGTCAACTGATCTTTGATAAACGAGTTAAAGGCAATTCATTGGAGCAAAGATAGTCTTTTCAATAAATGGTCCTGTAGCAACTAGATATCCACATGCAGAAAAAATGAATCAAGACACAGACTTTACACCCTTCAAAAAATTAACTCAAAATGTACCACAGACAGAAACATAAAATGCAAAACTAAAATTCCTAGAAGATAACATAGGAAAAAACCTAGATGACCTTAGGTATGGCAATGACTTTTTAGATACAACACCAAAAGCAGGATCCATGAAAGAAATGATTAACAAGTTGGACTTCATTAAAATTAAAAACTTCTGCTCTGTAAAAGAAATGTCAAGAGAATGAGAACACAAGCCACAGACTGGGAGAAAATATTGCAAAAGATACATCTGAAAAAGAATGTTATCCAAAGTATACAAAGAACTCCTAAAACTCATCAATAAGAAAATAAGCAATGTGATTAAAAAATGGGCCAAAGACCTTAAAAGATACCTCACCAAAGAAGATATACAGATGGCAAATAAGCATATGAAAAGATGCTCCACATCATATGTCATCAGTGAAATGCAAATTAAAACAACAATCAGAATGGCCAAAATCTGGAACACAGACAACACCAAATGCTGGTGAGTATGTGGAACATTAGGATCCTTCATTCATTGTTCATGAGAATTCAAAACGGTATGGCTACTGTAGAAGACAGTTTGGTGGTTTCTCACAAAACTAGACATACTCTACAATACAATCCAGCAATTGCACTCCTTGGTATTTATTCAAAGGAGCTGAAAACTTATCCATCCAAAAGCCTGCACATGGATATTTATAGCAACTTTATTCCTAAGTGCCAAAACTTGGAAGTAATCAAGACGTTCTTCAGTAGGTGAATGGATAAATAATGTGCTGTACATCCAAACAATAGAGTATTATTCACCAGTAAAAAGAGATGAACTATCAAGCCATACAAAGACATGGAGGAACCTGAAATGCATATTCCTAAGTGAAAGAAGGCAATCTGAAAAAGCTATGTACTGTATGATTCCAACTATATGACATTCTGGAAAAGGGAAAACTATGGAGACAGTAAAAAGATCTGTGGTTGCCGGGGTTTGAAAGGAGGTAGGGGAGTGGAGGGATGAACAGGTGGACCAAGAAGGATTTTTTAGGCCAGTAAAAATACTCTGTATGATACCATAATGATGGTTACACATAATTATATATTTGTTCAAACCCATAATATGTACAATACCAAGAATGGACCCTAATGTAAACTATGGACTTTGGGTGAAAAGCACATGTCGATGTAGGTTCATCAATTGTAACAAATGTACCTCTGGTAGAGGACGTTGATAAGGGGGAGGCTATGCATGTGTAGGGTCAGGGGGTATATGGGAAATCTCTGTACCTTCCCCTCACTTTTTCTGTGAACCTGAAACTACCCTAAAAAAATTCTTAATTAAAAAGAAATTTTTTTAATTGAGAGGTAGAGAAGCGAAGTCACATTTCTTTTCTTTTCTTTCTTTTTTTTTTTTTTTGAGGAAGATTAGCCCTGAGCTAACATCTGCTGCCAATCCTCCTCTTTTTTGCTGAGGGAGACTGGCCCTGAGCTAAAATCCGTGCCCATCTTCCTCTACTTTATATGTGGGACACGTCCCACAGCATGGCGTGCCAAGCGGTGCCATGTCCACACCTGCGATCGGAACCAGCGAATCGCGGGTCACAAAATCGGAACGTGCAAACTTAACCGCTGCGCCACTGGGCCGGCCCCTAAGTCACATTTCTAAAGTTCTGTAACTAGTACATTGTGGTTTAGGGCTTCAGACCCCTCCCATCTGCCTGATTCCAATGCCTGTGCCCTTAGCCAATCAATACATTGGCAAAGTTAAGCTTCTGAGACTACAAGGTTGGAGAACAAGTCTCAACTCTGATAGATTTGACTCAGTGTTTGGTACCTTTTGCACCTTCTTGGAAAATTCAGGCATTTTCTCTTGGTGCACCATTGTACCGTGCATCTTCTTTCTAATTTCAAAAGCTGCCTTCCCCCTCAGCTTCTTCAGAAAATACTCTCCCACCAATCTCCATGTTTGAGTCACTTGGGCCTTTCAGTTCTTGGAGAAAGCTCAATTCCCTCTTGCCTGAGGACTTAATGCTGTTCCCTGACTCTAGAAAGTTCTACCCCTAGCATCCTTCCCCTAGATTGCCTAAATAACTAAAATTCCATATCACATCAGATCCTCTTTTTCTCGTACTGTCTCGTTTGTCTCCACTTTTCTTCCAGTTTCCAAATACCACAGTGGCTAAATTTCGTTCTGTTTCACACCCCAGAGTGAAGCTGAGCAATGAAACCTTCATACGTTATAAAAATGAACACAAAACCAATGAATTTCTCCATCTTTACCCCCTGTCCCTCTGTTCCTTCTCCAGGTCGGAGTCCGTAGGTAAGATTCACAGCTTTCCTACGGCAAAGGAAATAAACGTTTGATGTTTTGTTTTTCAAAGAAGGAACTGCAAACCTTCTCTTCCTACTCTTGCTATGCCATAGGCAACAATTCAAATTAGAGTAAAAGAAACAATAAATATGGTGTCAATCAATCTCTGAAGCAAAGGACGTGATAAAGTTGTCAAAAATGTCAAGTTAGACTTTATAAGAATAGAGACCAATGCAGAAAATTACGTGTTTAATCTCTTGCTCACATACATATGACCACCTATAATCAGCCTGATCTAGTACAAACACACCTTTTAAAAAATTGCTTTAGCTGTGATTCATTGGTTAAATGTTTGGAGGACAGAACTTGATTTTAGATTAAAAACACATAAGATCCCAGTCTCTGCCTTCCAGCTTATTTTGACCCTCGTGTATATACTTCAGTAAGGAGTTAAACAAGACCAGTCATGGAATGTTTTAGACGTGTTGAAACCTATAGATCAAGATAACTTCAGCTGACACTAAAGGGTAAAGAATCCAAATATAATTCACGAAAGGTCTGTGAGCTACTATGAGTGGTGATAATCTCATGCACTCTGAATGTGTTTTATTCTTTCTACATTCAATATTCAACAGAAGACTTATTATGTCTGAAGAAGATGGAAAATCCCCAAATCTGACCTAAAGGTACATGAAGGAGGGTGATAAGAGAAGGAAGAGCAGGCAAAGAATAGAGGAAGTCATTGCAACAGACATAGCAGATCTCTATTTTACAGTGTAGAATATGAACAAACGTGTGTAGAACCACATACATTCATTCAATTCAAATAGTTCTTTTTAATCTGAGTTGAGTGGCTTCATTCTACATGTTTTGGGTGCTAAGGTAAATAAAATATTTTTTTTCCTTTCATTTTGGTGTCGGGAAATGAGCCTACTTGGCACTATCTCCCGTAGAGTACAGACAGGACTGAACAGGTTTTCTAAAGAAATTAGCTGATTTGGGCAGAGTACTGCGCTTGCAACACCGGTTGCTTACCAGACTATGAGTGTAATGACTAACATTTGGTGTCTTGCTCTTCCATTTACTACTGGGACTTTCTAGCCTTTGATCACCTTTCTATTTCACCCGTCACCCTTTAGTTCCCCAATTATTCACACACTACATTTGGTTTTTCCTTTCATCTTTCTCCTCCATTGTTCCTTCTAATTCGCTAGCTAATATTTATTGAATTATTCAGTAATTTAGGGAGACCCCCTAAAACGAAATTTTTCCCAGCCTCATTTTTTTTTTCACTGAAGGTCATATAGATAATGCTAAAATTTGCCACAGAACACCTGGTCCTAACTATTGTCTTTAGATCTACTATGCTCGAAGTTAATATTAAAACTGTGTGGAACCCTTTATCACTGTACAAAGTATCTTGAAGTCTAGAGAAATTGATTTTTTAAATTCCAAAGACATTAAATATTGTGATTAGTGGCTATCACGGATAACAGATACAGAATTTGATTAAGTAATTTAATCAATATCTTTAAGAAATATCATTGCAGTTTGCCTTAACAGAGATCACATTAATTACTAGTTTGAAAAGTTAATTCCAGGAAAAGACTCTGAGAAGTCGAACCATAGGCTCAGCCTGATTTTGCTGGGTTTTTTTTAGATTACGCATTTTTAAAAAAATTTCACACATTTTAAGCATCAAACAATATACCAGATACTCTGTTAGATATTTTAGCTATTAGCATATTAATACTCTACAATCATTTGTGGTAGATTTTATAATTCTGTGCTTTACACAATCAGAAATGGAAAATCAGAGAAGTCAAATAAATACAATTGACACAATCTAGGTGTCAGGGATTACACAAACCATATGCTTCCATCCCAGCACACTGCCTCCCTTAGCTGGATGGTACCTGAACCAGAATGTTTTAGTACCTGAACCAGAATTTTTAATTTCTCCTTTTACAATTATTTTGTAGGTGATAGAACTGAATAACTAGTATTTTATTATATCTTCTCTCTGTTTTTTTTGTTTTTGGTCAAATGATTACATGTACAATGTTCTAATAGTTGAATGATGTTACAAGGCTACAAAAACAACAAAGAGCAGTACCTTGCTCACCTCCAATCCCGTATTTATTTTCACATTTAGTCCATATTTTAAATAATATTTATGTATTTTTATCTTTCAAAATTTAGACATTGATTTTACCTTATGAAAAGAAGAATTTAACTCTCTCACATTCACCACTTTCTAAACATACATGCTTTCTCTTTCTCCATCCTTTTTCTGCATTTAGATGAAACTTTTAAATGGATATTTACGTTTTCTGACAATAACCATATTGTTTACAGACAGGTCATATGGTATACTGGAACATTTCCTTTTCTTGCACAATTTTTATATAGTTTTCCTGTAATTAATTGTTGTTGATAATGATCACATTTCCTTTTTGTTTAGTTGTCTGTGTATGTATTATTGTGCTGTATATGGTATCCTCTTGGTTTCTCTCTGAGATCATGTAGGCTTCATATTTCTCAGATCTGAACAGTGAGCTATCATCTGCAAAGTCTGCTCTTCATGATTGCATAGTTGCTTGAGATCTGTTATTGGCCTTCATTTCTCCCCTATTCTCTTTGCCCATGTGGTTTTACTTTTTTTTCCCACTTTTAATTTTATTTTAGTGAGGTTTTAGGGAGAGGTTAGGATAAACGTGTTTTTAACCAGCTGTGTTTAATCGCAAATCCAGTATACCCTCAAATTGTCTTTAGTTCATAATTTATCAATCACCGTAGCAGCATATAATGTTGTTTGGCATGATAATTTGATTTCTTTTACAATGGAGCAACATGTTTTGCTTTTACAACTTATTTTACATTTTCTTTGGATCTACATTTGTATTGAGCACACTACATTTTGCAGAGTTACCACTTTATCAATTCTTATTGTTGGCAATCATGCAGCAACCAATTCATCCTGCCATTCCTTGAAACCGAAATACAAAAAATGAGATGGCTGGTGGTGGAAAGAGTCATTTTTTTTTAATTAATGTTATGATAGATTACAAGCTTGTGAGATTTCAGTTGTACATTATTGTTAGTCATGTTGTGGGTACACCTCTTCCCCCTTTGTGCCCTCCCCCCATCCCCCCTTTTCCCTGGTAACCACCGATCAGATCTCCTTGTCAATATGTTAACTTCCACCTATGAGTGGAGTCGTATAGAGTTCGTCTTTCTTTGACTGGCTTATTTCGCTTAACATAATACCCTCGAGGTCCATCCACGTTGCTGCAAATGGGCCAATTTTGTCTTTTTTATGGCTGAGTAGTATTCCATTGTGTATATATACCACATCTTCTTTATCCAATCATCAGTTTCTGGGCATGTAGGTTGGTTCCACGTCTTGGCTATTGTAAATAATGCTGCGATGAACAGAGGGGTGCAACGGACTCTTGGGATTTCTGATTTCAGGTTCTTAGGATAGATACCCAGTAATGGGATGGCTGGGTCATAGGGTGTTTCTATTTTTAACTTTTTGAGAAATCTCCATACTGTTTTCCATAGTGGCTGTACCAGTTTGCATTCCCACCAACAGTGTATGAGGGTTCCTTTTTCTCCGCAACCTCTCCAACATTTGTTGCTCTTGGTTTTGGATGTTTTTGCCAATTTAACAGGTGTAAGGTGATAGCTTAGTGTAGTTTTGATTTGCATTTCCCTGATGATTAGCGATGATGAACATCTTTTCATGTGTCTATTTGCCATATTTATATGGAAAGAGTCATTTTTAATAAAGTAGGCATAATTCAAAAGCAAAAATTTTTCCTAAAACTTCTATTTATTTTTAATATTTACACTTTATACATTTTAAAAATAAATTTGGGATTTTTAAGTGCTTCATAACAAATTATATGGAAAATGGGACTTTCTAATTTTTTAACATGAAACAACTAAGCTAATTTGATTTGTAGCCAATTTGCCACTGAGCCAAGTTTCAGCAGGATAAATTATTCTGCTGTTCAGTAAAATTGTTGGCAATTGTGTTAAACAAAAACAGGAAAGATTAAATACAAATTTCATTTACAACTTCTCTTTTAAAGTGGCAGGGCCAGCTTTAAGAAAAATGCTTGGAAAGGAAACCATGAACAAAATGGAAAGACAACACGCTAACTGGGAGAAAATATTTGCAAATCGTTTATCAGACAAGGGGTTGATCTCCATGGTATATAAAGAACTCACACAACTCAACAACAACAACAAAAAACCAAACAACCTGATCAAAAAATGGGCAGAGGATATGAACAGACATTTTTCTAAGGAAGATATACAGATGGCCAATGGACACATGGAAAGATGCTCAACATCACTAACTATTAGGAAAATGCAAATCAAAACTACAATGAGATATCACCTTATACCAGTCAAAATGGCTATAATTACCAAGACAAAAAACAACAAATGTTGGAGAGGATGTGAAGAGAAGAGAACACTCATACACTGCTGGTGGGAATGCAACCTGGTGCAGCCACTATAGAAAACAGTAAGGAGATTCCTCAAAAAACTAAAAGTGGAAATACCATGTGACCCAGCTATCCCACTACTAGGTATCTACCCAAAGAACTTGAAATCAACAATCCAAAGTAACTTGTGTACCCCTAAGCTCATTGCAGCACTATTCACAACAGCCAAGACACAGAAACAATCCAAGTGCCCATCATCCAATGATTGGATAAAGAAGATGTGGTGTATATACACAATGGAATACTACTCAGCTGTAAAAAAGACAAAATCGTCCCATTTGCAACAACATGGATGGATCTGGAGGGTATTATGCTAAGTAAAATAAACTAGACTGAGAAAGACAAACACCATATAATTTCACTCACATATGGAATATAAACAAACACAGGGACAAAGAAAACAGTTCAGAGGTTACCGAGTGAGGGGGTTGGGAGGAGGGCACAGGGGGTGAAGGAGAGCACTTGTGTGGTGACCGACAAGAAATATGTACACCTGAAATCTCACAACGATGTAAACGACTATGAACTCAATAAAAAAAATGAAAAACACTTGGAAGCACTTATTTTTGTATCAACACATGAAGCTAAAATCTTGACCTGTTTGTAAAACTTCATCCTAATGTTTAGAAGAAAATATTTTCTCTTCAACTATAAATATAATTTAAATTAAAAGAGAAAGGTATTAGGAGTGAGTTAATTTATGAAGTTTCTATATATATATATATATATTTTTTTTTTGGTGGAAATAGAGGCTTCCAATCACTTATTCCATTTATTTTATGACATTATAGCTCTAGTTGAAAAAATTTTAGAATATAAAAATGAAAGAAAAATTAAAGTATCAATAAAATATTGTCTTGTATTTTTTTCACCTTTTAGTCTCTCAGAATTATTTTATAATCTAATTTTTTTAAAAGATTTTATTTTTTCCTTTTTCTCCCCAAAGCTCCCCAGTACATAGTTGTATATTCTTCGTTGTGGGTCCTTCTAGTTGTGGCATGTGGGACGCTGCCTCAGCGTGGTTTGATGAGCAGTAGCCATGTCCGTGCCCAGGACTCGAACCAACGAAACACTGGGCTGCCGGCAGCGGAGCACGTGAACTTAACCACTCTGCCACGGGGCCAGCCCCTATAATTTAATTTTATTTGCCATGGTTTTAGACTCATCACCCAAAAATGTATAAGCAGCAAACCTAGTGAACTGCCTTCTAAGAGTGCATTAAGTCATTTGGGATGTTTGGCACACCAAATGCAAGTTGATTCTTTTCTTCTGTCTGGATTTTCTTACCTAAGAAATACTGCTAATATCAAGCCGACCTGTTTTCAAATATTGAGAGAAAGAGAGTGGGGCAAGAGAGAGAGAGAGAGAGAGAGAACTGGAATCACCCATCATTCTTTGCCCACAATCAGATTAAATTTCAAAACGATTTACTTTCAAAAGTTTATGAGAAAAAAGAAAGTTCACCAGGTTCAAGAGAAATGCAGTCCTGCTAAATACATGAAATATGGATTATTATGGTTTTTAAAAGGAAGAGAATATTTTAAGCATAGGGTCCTTATAAAGTGGAAGTGGAGAGCACCAGCCACGTAGACATAGTCTTGCTTCAAATCCTGCTTCTGGTACATCCTAGCCTTGTGACCTAGAACAAGCCCTTGAACATCCATAAATCTCTGCCTGCATTTATAAAATATGGCTAACGTTGCATAGTTTAAGGGATTTGGGGGAGGGTTAGTTAAGAACATGTGTGAAACAGCGTTCTGTTGAGAACCTGGTAACAACAGAAGCAATATTAGCTATCACTGTTAACAATTTCACTCTAACTCAGCAAACACTTTTTGAACGCCTGCTCTGTGCTGTACAAGCACTGTTCTAGGTGTTGTGGCTATGGGTGTTTGAAATTAACTAAACAAGGAAACCTAAGGACAATCCGTCACAAACAGCCAACTAGGCTTTCTCAAGTAAGGCAACCATAAGCTACAGTCAATCAAATTATTTCTTTGCTTTGCTTCTGCACCTTCTCTAAAAAAGTCTTGCCCTTAGCTGCTCCTGTTGGTGGAGTACTTCTAACTATTTACAGTTTGGCACTGCCCGATTCAAATACATTTTTGCTTAAATAAACTTAAAATTTGTAGTATGACCCACTTTATCTTTAAAGAGTAGTGAATAAATCAAATTTGTCGCCCTCATGGAGGTTATGTTCTAAACAAGTAAATATAAAGATAAAAGTATGAAAAGTGCTATAGAGAAAATAAAGCAAAATAAAAATAAAGATTTTTCTCACAGATAATCTAGTGTGATTGCCCCTACTGAGTGTAGCTGGCAATTCAATTCATCCAAATATATTTAGTGAGGAGGACAGTAGATCTGACGTTCTTCTAGGTACTGTGAACAAAGCACACAAAAGTCCCTGCCTATGAGGAGTTCTGCTCTAGTGGAGGGTGAGAACTAAGCAATCTGTCACCACCCACAGCTTAGAAATGACTTACATCCCCCATCACTTACTGTCTACATCGATAAGACATTACCATTCCATTATCTTCACTAGCACAACTGTACTATTCCAAGAAACTCTCATCCAGGTAAATAACTTTATTGGGCATTATAGGAACTTTCCCAGAAGACCCATCAACTCTTCATTAGGGAATGTCTACAGTTTACACCCTAAAACTCTTTGAGCTCTTTGTCTCAAAAGTTGGGCCTTGCTATATCCACCAATGCTAAACTGTTACATCATGATCCTTACCCAATCCTAATAAAGCCTACCCACTCTCCTTATATTGAAAGATTGACCTTAAGCCAAACTTTAAAATCTCAATAAAATCCAAACTTGTTCTTCTCCTCCAAGATGCTCCAAATTCAATCTGGTGTTTTCTCTTGCCACTGTAAGAATAAATTTGTCTCTGTTTTATCAACAGGTTGTGTTGGTGACATTTGAGGAGCCAGTATTCAAAGGGGAGTAAATGAAATGTATCCATGTGGGGGCTGTTTGTTAGGGTAACATGGTCTACTAAAGAAATGAGGAAGAAGATTGTGAAGCAAAGGCTGGAGTGTGCCTGCAAGTCAATGAGCAAAGAGGAAAGCAGTAAGCTTGAGATAGGAGACAGGTGGTACAGGCGCAGAATGATAGATTTGGGGGAGTCATTATAAGAATTTGGGATTTCACTCTGCATTGTGAAGCCATTAGTGGCTTTTGAGCAGAGTGGTAGTAGATCTGACTTACATTTAAACACGACTACACTGGCTGCTGGATGGGGAGTAGGCTAGTGGAAGGCCTAGAGTGATCAATTAGGAGGTAAAGGCAACAGTCTAGGTGACAAACAAAAATGGCTGGAGTAGAGAGGTGGAGGTGGATAGCAGTGGAGATAGAAAAAAGAGGTCAGTGACTGGAAATATTTTGCAGATAGTGCAGGCAGAATTTACTGACAGTATGTGTTTATCTCTGAAAGAGAGAGGAGTTACAAATTTCCTGTGTCAATTCATGTTTACAGGCCAATAAGATGAGGACAGAACTTGCTATTACATTTTACAACATGAAGGCCATTGGTGATATCAAGACTCTCTCCTTTGACCAAACTTGAGTTGGAGTTCTCTGAGCCATCTTTCCAACTTGGCCCTCCTCAGCCTCTGTCCTTGTCACCTTTAGTCCAGTTTTAGCAAGAATCCTGCTGGGTCAGGAGAGTAAACCACCCCATTCTTTATATCTGATCAAATTCCTCATCCCCACCCTGGATATCTTATTACCCTCACTTACCTTAAGCAAAAGTCTTGTCAAGTTTGTTAGCTAGAATCCCTGTAGCCCTGCTGTTTCCTCTTAGTAGTTTTCCATCCACTGACTCCCCACCCTGACTCTCCACTTATCCTTGCTCAGTCAAAGTTGAGCTTAGTCTCTCTCCCCCTACTGCAACAGCCCATTGTAATAGTCTACCTGAATAAAATCTGCTTCACTGTCTTTAACAAGTGTCAGAATAATTTTTTCTTTAACCGTGACTTTTGTAAGAACTGCTTCAAGTAGTAGAGAGAAAAAAACTTGATTGAAGTAGATTCAAGAGATGATTATTGGAGATGAATTGGAGGAAGCAAGTACAAACAAGCTGTAAGGGAAGCAAAGAGGTGGGGCAGTGGAGGGAGATGTGGACCCTGGAAAGAATTTCAAGATTTAAGATATTATAACATGTTTTTAAAGCTTATCCAGAGAAAAGAGGGGATGGGTTCTAGTGGACAAATTAAGGGACTGGTATTAAATTACAGCATGGACAGTTCATCCATTTTAACAGGACTGAAAGCAGAATAAGTGGGTACTGATGCAGCTATGTTGGTAGTTGATAAAGAATGTGGAATAAATTCTCTTCTGGATTTTTTCTTAATTAAGTAATACTGTTAGCTCAAAGTTTGATCTCATCATCCTTGGGAAGGATCAGTTGGAGGTTTGGGAAATAAATACTTGTCTTGGAGAGACAGAATAATGAAAGGAGAATGGAAATATAGCAGGATTGCCAAGCGTGATTATAATGATAGATCATAGAATCCAAATGTGTCATGAGAGAAAAAAGAATGTGGAGGGGTGAGGTTCTGCTTGACTAGGTGTTACTAAAGGAGAATAGGCTGGGTCTTTAGTCTTTCCTGCCCAGAGGGTGCATGGGCTTTCAAAATAGTGTTACTCCCCTTAGAAAATCTCTTCAGGAGTGTGATAATTTTTTAAAAACAAGTGACCCTCTTATTCTTCACCTAGGACAATAGATATCTCTTTATTCTACACTGGTATAATTAAGAGACCCACTTCAAGAGCAATCTGAGAATAAAGGATTTTCTCTTAGATATCCTTTTGTGACAGTCTATACCAAATACAGCTGACAAATCAATTCAATTTATACAATATGTATATATTTTTGAGGACTTACTTTATACTAGGCTTTGTTCTAGGCACTGTGAATAAAACACTAGGGCTTGCCCTCAAGGAGCTTTGATTTTGGTGGAGAGCCATGACTAACAAGGAAAATTGTAAAGGAATAATTCTATTGAGAAAAATGTGGCATGGAAGGAGAAAAGGAGTAATGCAGATGAGGTGCAATTTTAAATAGGGTGATCACAAAGGTCTTATTTAGAAAATAAAGACTAGAAGAAAGGGAGTGATTCATGACAATGGCCGGAAGAGAGTTTATCAAGCTCAGGGAATATCAGATGCAAATACGAAGAGGCGGGGCCTCACCAGATTTCTGCTTGGAGCAGCAAGGAGCTCATCAGACTGGAGACCAATTATAGGTAATAGAAGCAAGAAGAAGGAAGGCTCAGATGGCCTTGCCTTTTTGCTATGAGTGAGACAAGAAGCCAGGGAAGCTTTGGAGGAAAAGAATGATGATCAAAACACTTTAAAATACTCCCTCTGGTCGCTGTACCGAGAACACACGTTCCCTTACATTAGAAGGTCGTAAGAGTTTTTTTGTGGACCAAGGTAGGTCCAGAAAAAAAGTCTAGTGACAAAGGAAAAGAAGGCCCCTGAGAAATTGGGAAATCTGGGCTGGAGATATTGGTTTAACCTCTAAGGTTTTGTGAAGTGAGCTATTTTTACGTCAACATGTTACTAATTCCAGAAGCTTCACGGAATCCAGTCAAAAAAGGGTCCCATTTCCTTGACACTGAACATGAGTGTGTACCATGTTTTGGGTAGGTTCCTAGAGGGGAAGTAATGCCTGATAGTTCATAAACAACTATGCAGGGCTAGTTATAATACTGACACATGCGATCAAAGGGGAAGGAGCATCGCATTTCTTGTTTATAAAGTAAAACCTGAGAACCAGTGACTTGATGTGAATGTTAGGGGCAGCAGACTGTTTGCAGCTGGACAGTGCACAACTAGGATCATTAAGGGTGATACTAGACATAGTGCAAGGGTTTTGTTTACCATCATCCCATTTCAAAAACATCATCCTCCCCTCTCAAAACATGCAATGGCTTAAATGCCTGGCAACTCCTTTTATTTTCAGATCTTCTTTCTTCCTGTTTCTAAGTTTATGGATTTCCT